>NW_006207768.1:66306-105346 GCF_000334495.1 Tupaia belangeri chinensis
TATAGAATAAAATGTTGTATCTCTAGGCAGCAGGAAAATGTGGACTTCTTAAACGAGCAACGTTGGGACATTGCAGAGCCATCCACAGAGAGATCAGAGTGGCTGTGCCCCACGTGTCTCGCAATATACTAAAATAGGAATGGATAAAGTTCTAAATGTTAACAATGAAACCATTCAAAACTACTGGGGTATATGTGTGAATACATTCATAATTTGGAAGTGGAGAAGCCTATTTATTTATAACACAAAATCTAGATGCAAAAGGAAAGATTAGTCCATTTGACTACCTAAATACTTTTTAATAGATTTTGTGCTGCCAAAGGAAATAAGCAAAATAAAAAGCAACTAATAGGCTGGAGAAAATATTTGTAACATATGTCACAGAGAGCTAGTGTCTTTGATACACAAAGAACTCCTTAAAAATATGAAGAGAAAAGCCAAGAAACCCATAGGAAAATGGGAAAATATAATAGACGGTTCATAGCAGTAAAACTAAAAATGGCTATTAAACATATAAAAATGTTTAAGAAACCAGTAGAAAAATGGGCAGATGCTATGAGCAGGCAGTTCACAGAAGAAAGGAATAAAAATGGCTGTTCAACATACGAAAATCTCAACCTAACATAATAAGAAAAAATAAGACTTTATCTGGATGCCATTTCTCACATATCAGATTCTTGAATATCTTATCAAGCCGATAAGACTACAAAGTGGTATACACTCAAGAATTTCTGGTCAGATGCAAAATGTCACTACTTCTCTGTAAATTTTGCAATATCCAGTGAAATTACATATACTTATTCTTTGATTCTTCTATAGGTTTCTGTTTATATGACTGTATCTCAAAAATACACCAGGAAAACTACAAGGAGCAAAGTAATTGACTGTAGTATTATTGGTAATAGCAAAAGATCAGAATTAACTGCAGTGTCACGTATTAGGGTGCATTTGAGTAAACTAGGATGTGTCCTTACAATGGAATATGATGTAACCATAAAATAAAGTAAGGAAAATTTCTAGATAATGGTTTTCCAGAATATATTGTAAAAGCAAAAAGTGGAGAGAATTCAAATGCATGTGTGTGTGTGTGTGTGTGTGTGTGCGCGCAGCTATTTTTCTGTTAATATGTCCTGCTACTATAGCCAGACATTATTGTCCTATTGTAATATGTTACGTTATGAAGATCATAGTACCATCATGAAAAAATTCTTGTACAACATAAACTTGAATTCAGTCAAGCCTTTGGTACTAATAGTCAGCACACGTGAAATGCCAGGAAGAATGAACGATAAAACTATTACCCCAGATTCTTCCATAAATTATATGGAAACAATAAATAAGAAGAGAAAATCTTGTAGATTACAGAGACTCCCGAGTCATATCATAGCAACTTGGTTTGGACAATTAGAATTATTATATTTTAAAACATATTGAGACAATAAGTGATTTGTTCTTCTTTTGCTAGAGAGTGAGAAATCACCCCTAGTGAAGATGGTCATGCTGCAATCCCTTCTCCTCCATTCTTCTCTTGGGACTTTAGGCATGCACACACATGTACCCCAGATGTTTTCACGCTACTGGGTCCAGGACTCAAGCAATGAAGCCAGCCACGTGGGATCCAGCCTTCTTAATTATCACACTACCCGGTTGGATCAATGCATGAAATTTTAATATGGAACATTTTTAAAATTTGTCTTGGAAGATGTAAACTGTAGTTACATGAGAAAATGTCTTTAGGCCAGCCCTGCGGTGTGATGGCTAAGTGTTGTCCATCAAAAGCGGACCTCACGTAGACAACTGAGGCTTGGGTCTGAAACCTCATGTTTTGAAAAATATGTGAAGTGCATGCCCAAATCCAGAGAGGAAGGAGAAGTGGAGGAAAAAGGATTGTTGCATGACTACAACCCATTAGTGGTTTCTCTCTCTCTCTCTCTGGCAAACACATATGCCCTCTGGCAAAAAAGATTTAAGTTAGGAAAAAAATGTTCCTAGGTATGGAGAAGCATACTAAAGAACAAAAGAGTAAAAGAATATGACTGAGATTTGTCTTAAAATAGTACTTCGGTCCCAGGCAGCAGGTGACATAGTGGTTAAGGTAGCTGAAACACATGTAGTTTTGTCCTGGACCCAGTAACTTGAAAATCTCCCTGGGGGCACGTCGTAAAGGCCCAAAATCCCAGGAGGAGAATGGGCCATTATCCCTCTCACACTCTCCTGTGTTTTTGCTTGTCAAGCATATATACCTTATAGCAAACTAGGAAAAAAAAGTGCTCAGTCAAAAGTAAGGCTGGTCCATTGTGGTAGAGCCCTCTGGATGCTGCTGCTTGGCAAGATAAGGATGCACGAGAGACTCTGGTTTGATTAGCCGGAGGTGGAAGCTTGTGCTGTGGCTCCAGACATTCTGAAGGCTTACACAGGATCACAACACAGTGATACCGTGTCTAATACCACCTGCACACACACGCAAATACATAACACAAAACAAAAACAAAAACAAAAAAAACCTTAAGAATGAAAGATGTGGAGCAAAAACAAACCAACCAACAAAAACACTATTTACTGTTTAGGGTGGAAATGCAGAGAAAAAGAATCTTGCAATGTTTCCCTAATCCTTAATCTCACAGATATCATAAGAAATATTTTTAAACACAATCTGTTGAGAAACAATTTTTCCAGTCACTGAAAATGTTCAACAGATGTAGAGCTAGAGTATTCTTACTTGGGTTCTCACTTTTTCTTACTTTGTGGGGTATCCTAAAACAGAAATCTTCAATTTGGCTGTATGAACTTTCACCTTCCAAGTGTCTGAAACTGAGACTATTGGCTCTTGTAGCCACTGAGAGTGTTCCATTCCCCGCTCTGCCTAGCATTTCTCTGATTGAGATGCTTTCATTTGAAAGAAGTGCCTCATGAGAAATAGAACTATCAGAGGTAAAATTAAAGGAGTAAGGATAAAGTAAATCTGTCAGATAATAAACACCAAAACCATAATGAACTGAAACACAAGTTAATAACTCCATGAAATCTTAGCCTTTCTTAGCCGTGCTTTTCACTGTGAAAATGAAATAATGACATGTATGTGTATAACTTTATCAGAAAAGAATAGGAATCAGGACAATTTCATTAATTCCTATAAACTGTTATATCCTTTTAGTAGCTCAGCAAGGAGCTAGCTTTGCCATATGAGTTTGGTTAAGAGAAGAGAATTCTAACAACTTAACAAACATTGAACTTTGACATATGAACTTCTTTTTTGTTTAAAATAATTATTTTATTTAATTTTATTTGTCATCATTATTATTTTTTTTTAAGTTGACCAGAGAGAGAGGGAAAGTGAGAAAGCAAGCTGCCTGGTACAGAACTTGAACCACGATCAGCCATGGAGGAGTCCAGTACCTTAACCACGATGGCCAGCCCCTGATATGTAGATTTCTAACAAGGTCATTCTCTCACACAGAAAACTCCATTGTTAGTTTTATAGGATCCTTTTCATTGTGCCTCCCACACCTCCCCAAAAAATCCTTCTACATGAATAGGTCTTATGGGAACAAGATCTCTTTCTTAGAGTCTTTGAAAAGATGAAGCCAATCCATTTATACCCACTAGAACAATCCTTTATTTGGTATAAAAAGCTCAGGAAAGTATAAATATATGCTTTTTCTCTGTCTACAAGAAATGTGATTTTATATGATACCATATCACACAAGTAGTGTATACATAACTGCCTTACTTTCTTCACAGACTGTTAGATTATTTTACATGTATTGCCTAATCTCTTTTATAAGCTGAATTTTTATATCCACATTTTATAAAAGAGGAAAGTATTTTATTTTATTTTTGTTCATTTTTGTTTTTTTGTTATAAGGCATGTGCACTCACCAGAGACAGAGAAGGAGAGAAAGAAAGGGGTAAAGTGAAATCACCCCCCCACACACACACAGGGATGTCCATGCCATAGTCCCTTCTCCTCCAGTTTCTTCTTGGGATTTTGGACATGCACATACACACACACACACACACCCAATGTGAATTTCTCTCTCTCTCTCTTTTTTTAAGGACTATTTATTTAAGATTTTATTTATTCATTAATTTATTTTAACTTGACCAGAGAGAGGCAGAGAGAGACAGAGAAAGTGAGAAAGCGAGCCACCAAGTCTGGGACTTGAACTGCAGCTGACCATGTGGGAGTATATCCAGTTCCTTAATCACCACGTCACTTGCTGGTCCTCCCAATATGAATTTCAAGCCTCTAGGTCCAGAATTTCAACTGTGATTAACCATGCGGAAGTTCAACATCTTAACTACCACGCCACCCTGAGGAAAGTATTTCAATTTCTACTTTCAGGTGAACTCTGACATTCTTTCTTCATAAATTAAGAAATATGAACCAAATTTATCATTATTTCAGGAGATAGAAATTGCTAACAAACTAGAAAGGAAAGAGAATTTTCTAAATCTAAAAACGGGTTGCTAGTTAGGGCTGGTATCGTGATGATGAGAGACTCAAAAACTTTCTCTTAAAAGTAGAAATTAGGTGGAAATGAGGCAAGGATGTCTTCTCTCACCATTTCTATTCAACATTTTATTGGAGATCCATGCCAATGTTACCAAGCAAGACACAGAAATAGAAATTGTACAAATGGATAGCAAAAAGTAAAACTATAAATGATATGATTATCTATGTAGAACATTCTAAGGAACCTATGAAAAGCTATGAGAACTAATGACCTTGCAGTGTCTCAAGTTAAAAGTTCACTATTTTAAAAATAAGTTCTATCTCTATGTTCTACTGTAGTACACAGAATAATGCCCTCTGTAAAGCATGGCCACACCTCAATCCTTGGAGTCTGAATATGTTTTTTATAGGAAATAATTATCAAGATTACCTGGGTGAACCTACTGTAATCCCATGAGTCTTCAAAGTGGAAGACCTTTTATGACTGGACTGAAAGATCTAAGAGTGGAAGAAAGGTCAAGGAAATAAACATTACTGGCTTTGCTACTGAAAACACAGAGCAATAAGGAAAGAATGCAGACAGTCATTGGAGCCAAGCTGAAAAGGGTAAGACATGAATTCTCCCTAGAGGGTCTAGAAAGGAATGTTGACATCTTAATGTTAGAAGATACATGTGTTAGACTTCTGACCTAAAGAACTGAAATATAATAAATGTTGTTTTAAGTCACCAATGTTGTGGTAATTTGTCACATCAGTAATAGAAAATTAATATCGGTAGCAATGGAATATAAAATTAAGGACTGATAACATTTATAATAGTATTAAAATATGAAATATCAAAGAAGAAACTTTGTCTCCATGTTAAAGTACAAATATTGCTGAGAGAAGCAGTAGAAGACTTAGCTGAAGAGAAATAGATACTGCATTTATGAACCAGAAGATTCAACTTAAATTTAAAATTTTACAGAAGGGGACAGCAGGAGGTTCGGTGGTTAAGGTACTATACTTCCACATGGCCAGTCGTGGTTTGAGTCTCAGACACGGGGACTTGAAAATCATGCTGAGCACGTGTATATGTGTACCCAATATCCCAGCTGGAGAGTGAAGGAAAAGGGACTGTAGTGTAGCCATTCTCCCTGGTGGAATGATTTCTCACTTTCCTTCTCACTGTCTCTCTCTAGCAGACACATGTGTCATATGGCAAAAACCTTTAAAAAAAAATTCAGAGAAGGTATCAAGATGGCAAGAGACATGCCCAGCACTTATCCTGCTGCAATCAAGTTACAAAATAATAATTACTCAGATTCATTTCAATTTGAATTTTTAAAGAACACTCAAAATCACCAAGGAAGGTTTCTGAAAAGTGAGAAACAGCATAGAAAAAACTAACGTACCTAGCTAGCTGAGGTTCCCAGGCTGAAATCAGCAGAAACTTTTTTGTTGTTGATTTTTTAAGAGGTTTTTGCCTTAGGATATTGTGCTCACCAGAGAGAGAAACAGAGACAGTGAGAGAGAAAGTATGAAATCTCTCCCTGGGAGGATGGCTACACCTCAATCCCTTCTTCTCTGTTCTTCTCCCGGGATCTTGGGCACTCATGCACATGTACCCAGCATGAATTCAAGCCCCTGGGTCTGAGACTCGAACTGCAGTTGGCCATGTGAAAGTCCGGTGACATAACCCATATGCCATCTGGTGGCCCCTAGCCGAAACTCTTTTTGGCTGAGGAGCCATATTACCAGGGAAGGACCTCAGCCTGGTTAACCTCCACTTCTAAGACCCAAGAAGATGAAGTGCCATCATGAGAATAAAGCAACTACTGAAGTAAACTGTGCCAAAGACCAATGGGATGCAAGTCTTCACTTCCCTGAGAACTCTCCAAAATCCCATAGGGCCTATGTGAGTAGCTGCAGTGACCACCCCAGCTAAACTGAGCAGTAGGGCTATGATTCTGGCATGCAAGCCTATGGAGTATTATACACTTCAGAATGAAGACCAGTATATTAAGAGGCCTCTTCCAAGGAAAATGTGGTGGTTAACTGCCCCTCCTCCCCCAACACACAGAGGAGACTGAGGAAACTGGAGATTGCCCCTGACTGGCAGGCCTGCACTGCACTGCAAGCACCATGGAGACCTACCTGAGTCCTCACCCACATCAATGACAACCCCTGCACCTCTCTCCTACAAGGAACTACCTATGAGGGGTGGATGTCATGTGCATAGAGAGATTCAAACACTGGGTTGGACAGCTTCCTCCATCTCCAAGGAGTGCACACAGTGGCCAACTAAACAACTAGCCACCTCCTGAATCACAGTTCCTCATCTGTCACTCACATCTCTCCTTCATACAACCCTTTCAAGACAAAGGTCTCCACTTGGCTACCTTGCCCGGATGAGGATCCTCACATCCTACATAGAGTCTGAGAACTGAGGCAACAGTCAATGTCATGAGGGAATCTATGCCCTTTACGGAGATAAGTGAGTGCTTCACCAGGTCCTTAAATGAGAACTCAGGGACACACACACACAAGTAAAATAACACAAAAATTTATCCTTCAGAAGAATGCATTCTTTACTAAAAATGAACACAAAAATGATGGAAATTAATTTCGGAATACTGACTATAACAAAACTCAATGAAATGCAGAAGAATATGGAGAGAAAATTCTAGGAGATAAGAAAAGCAAGTCATGGGACCAGCAGTTAGCGTAATGGCTATGTCGCTGGACTCCCACATAGTCGTCCACGGTTCAAGTCCTGGACCCGGTGGCTTAAACTCATGCCGGGCGCATGTGCGTGCGTGCCCAAGATCCCGAGAGGAGAATGGAGGAGAAGGGATTGTGGCGTGGCCATCCCCCTTGGGGGGTGATTTCCTGCTTTCTGTCTCTTTGTCACTCTCTGTCTGTCTGGCGAGCGCACGCGCCCTATAGCAAAAACCTCTCCAAGAAAAAGAAAAAAAAATAAAAGAAAAACAAGTCATGACATATAATAAGATATTCACTAGAGAGATAGACATCTTTAAAAAGGATCAAATAGAAATCCTAGAGATAAATAGAATATGAGAAATAAAAATTCTGTAGAGAGCATCAACAACACGATATACCATGCAGAATAAAGAACCACTGAACTTGAAAGCACAACCTTTGGAATAACCCAAACAACCAAAAGAGAAGGAAAAACTAACATTAAAAAGGATGATAATATACTGAAATATGGGACACATCAGTAAGCAACTGAATATTCATATAATAGATATCTCAGAAGGCAAAGTGATGGGAAAAGAAAATGTATTTTATAAAGTATTACCCATAAATTTCTCAAGTTTAGGAAGATACAGACACCCAAATCTAAGAAACTCAAAGAATACCAAGTGCATTTGACATAAAAAGATACTCTTCAAGGCACAGTACAATCAAAATGCCAAAAGTGAAAGATACAATCATAAAAAATGCTTAGACAATGTCAAGGTAATTATAAATCACACCCCATTAGACTAACCTCAGGAAGAAATGTAATGATATATTTAAAAATCTGGAAACAAAACCCAATATTTTTAGCCAAAAATACTATGCCAGAAAAAATTATCCTCCAAATTGGGAGGAGAAATAAAATAATTCCCAGATCTAATTAACAAAACAAAACAAAACAAAAAACTGAAAGAATTTGAGAAAACACAAGAACAGTTTTTCAAGAACTACTCAAAGGAGTATTACATCTTGAAACAAAAGGAAGACAAATATCACCATGAAAACTCATGAATGTATAAAACTCACCATAAAACAATTATACACATACACAAAAGAGGCATTATTTAATCTTACTACTAAGAAAAATTTCTAAATAGCATAGGTAAGCAAAAATAGACTAGAGACATTTATAAAACATTCCACCCGAGAACTAGCAAATATACATTTTTCTCAGCTGCACACAAAATATTTTCTAAGACTGACCACATACTATGATACAAAACAGATTTATAAGAATAGAAATCATATTTAGCATCTTTCTGATCACAATGGATTTAAACTTGAAATAAACAACAAAAAGAACTTTCAAAGATATACAAGTACATGGATAGTAAACAACCTAATCCTGAACAATTTTGTAACTATTGAATAATTAAGAATAATATTCTTAAAGTCTTTGAAACAAATGGTAACAGACAAAACCAAAGTTCAAAATCTTTGGAATGCAGTGAAATCAGTACTAAGAAGGAATTTTATAGCAAACAGTGCTCATTAGCAAAAATTAGAAGATAGCAAATAACCAACCTAGCAATGCATCTTTAGGAAGTGGAAAAGAAAAAATAAGAAAGACCCAAAAGTAATGGAAAGAAAGAAAGAAATGAAATAGAAACTAACTGGATAATAAAATAAATCAACAAAATGAAAGCTGTTTTTTTTTTTTTGAGAGGATAAACAAAATTAACAAGCCATTAGCTAGGCTAAAAAATAGAATCAATATCCAGATCAATAAAATCAGAAATGAAAAAGGAGACATTAAAACAAATAACACAGAAATACCAAAGATCATTAGGAAATACTATTATCAACTACACACTAACCTGCTGTAAAACCTAGAGGAGATTGACAAATTTTTGTGCACATATAATATACTTAAATTGAAAGAAACAGAAAGTCTAAATAGATCATTAACAAGTAATGACAAAGGATCAATAAGAAATATTCTCCCAACAGAGAAAAGCTCAGGTCCAAATGACTTTACTGCTGAATTCTACAAATCAACACCAATTCTCCTTAAATATTTCAAAAGATTCAAATATAGGAAATCCTCCTAAAGTTGTTTCATGAAATTACCATCATCTAGATAACAAAAGCAGACAAAAACACACATAAACTACGGAGCAATATCCCTGATGAATATAGATATGAAAATCTTACCAACATATTAACAAATTAAATCTAATGAGATGTTAAAAAGATTATACACTATAACAAGTAGGATTTATCCAGAACCATAAAGACAATTGAACATACAAAAAACAACAATACATCACATTATAATGCATCATATTAACAGAGGAAAAACAAAAATCACATGCTCATGAAAACTGACTCAGAGGAAGCATTTAATAGCATACAATATCCCTTCATGATTAAAACTCTGAACAAAATAGACAGAGAAAGTATGTTTCTTCAATCAAGGCCATATATGATAAACCTACAGCTAGCAATACTGAATAGGTAAATGCTGAAAGCTTTGTTGCTTAAAACTGGAACAAGACAGAGATGTCTACTTTCCCCACTCCTATTGAGCATATTACTGAAATTCTTAGCCAATGTGATCACGGTAGAGAATAAAATAAAAGGCATTGCTATGGGAAAAGAAGAAAAGTTAAACCATCCCTGTGTGCAGATAACATGAAAATATATACAGAAAAAAACTGAATATTTACCAAAATACTCTCAAACTGAAAAAAAAAATTAGTAAAGTCACAGTATATAAAATCGATATACAGAAATTTGCAGCATTTTTGCACTCTAATGATGAGTGTACAGAAATGGAAATAAAAAAAGCAATCCTATTTTTAAAAGTCACATACAAAGAAAAAGACATACCTAAGACTAAAGCTAACAAAGGAGGTGAAGATCTCAGCAATTAAAACTATAAAAAAAAAAAAGAAAGAAAAAAATTAGAAGAGATACAAAAGCGATGGAAAAGCATACCTTGTTCATGGATTTTAAAAAATCAATATAGTTAAAAAGGCAATACTACCCTGAAGTAATCTACACATTCAAAGCAATTCCTACTAAAATGCCAGTGACATTCTTCACAAAACTAGAAAAAAAAAAAGATAAAATATGTCTCGACTCAAAAAGACTATCCATATCACCAAAGAAATACTGTGTAATGTAAAAAAGTCAAAGGCATCCAACCACCTGACCTCAGGACATAGTACAAAGCAATGATGACCGAAATAGCATGGTACTAATACAAAAATAGACACATAGACCAACTAAACAGAACACAGAACACAGAAATGAGTCCAACCACATGCAGCCAACTGATTATTGTGTTTATGCACCAGAGGGTATGTGCTTGCCAGAGATAGAAATACAGAGAAAGAGGATGACAGAAAAAAATTACCTCGTAATTGAGCATGGTCACAACAAAATCTCTTTTCCTCCATTTCTCCATCTGGTCAGAATTTGGGAACACACACTTGAGTCTGACATGTTTTGCAGGCTGCCAGGGCAAAGATTCAAGTCATATGGGGGCTAAGCCATGTGGAATCTGACTCCCTTAACCACAAAGCCTTGATACCAGTTCCAGGCAATTGATTTTTTAACAAAAGTCCCAAGATAATCCTGTGGAGAAAAAACATTCTTTTCAATAAATGATATTTGAAATATTGGATATCAACCTGCAGAAGACTGAAACTAGACCCCATCTCTTACCAGTTAAAAAAACAACCCTCAAAATAGATTAAAGATTCACAGATAAAGTCCCAAAATGTAATTACTCAAGGAAAACATAGAAGAAACACGATATTGAAGTGGATAAAGATTTAAGTAAGATCCCTCAAGTACAGGCAACAAAACTGAAAATAGACAATTAGGAATATGTCTAGCTAAAAGCTTTCTACACAGCAGAGGAAACAATAAATAGAATAAGAAGACAACTTATGGAATGGGACAAAATATTTCTGATAAGTGATTGATAATCAGAATATATAAGGAACTCATACAACTCAACTACAAAAATAATGAAAGATGAAAAAATCCAATTTAAAAAATGATAATTAGGGCCAATAGTGTAATGATCATGTTTCTGGACTCCCACAAGGCCAACCACAGTTTGAGTCCCAGACCTGGTGGCTTGAATTCATGCCAGGTGCATGTGCATACATGCCCAAGACCCTGAGAGGAGAATGAAGGAAACGGATTGCAGCATGGCCATCCCCCCAGAAGGTGATATCTCACTTTCCCTTTCACCATCTCTGTCTCTCTCTCTCCAGCAAGTGCACATACTCCAAGAAAAAAACCTCTAAAATACAGTTTTAAAAATGGCAATCAATCTGAACAGAAATTCTCAAAGGAAGACCTATAATGTTTAAAAATATTTGAAAAAATATTCAATACTTTTTATTTTAAGGGAAGTGTAAATCAAACACATAACAAAGTATATTTTCTAACCTCAGTCAAAAAAGCTATTATCAAAAAAAAATCTAATAACAAGCACTGGTGAGTTTGAGGAGAAATAATCACCTTTGTGCAGTACTGACGGAAATATTAGTATAGTCACTGTGGAAAACTGTGTAGCAGTTCCTCAAAAAATATAAAAACAGAATTACCGTTTGAAAAAAACCACTTTTAGACTACAATCAAGTGAACTAACTCTGTCAAAGACATTTGCACATTCATGTTTTTTGCAGCATTATTCACTATGACTAAGACATGTAATTAACCTACATGCCTAACAATCAATGAATAGACAAAGAAAATGCAGCACATACATATAATGGAAAACTACTTAGCCATGAAAACAATGATTTCTTGTTTGACATGAAATGGACAAACCTAGTTTATTTCACTTATAAGCTATGGAAGATAATACTGTATGTACCTGCTTAACAAATACCAAGTGACTTCACGCCTTACCATAAGGCAATGAACAGGTAACATAAAAATAGAGAGAGTAATCATAGATACTAGGGAGATTCAGGGGAAAATTATTACCAGACACAAAAATGCATGTAAACAAGTGGAAAGTTTGCGGAATGGTATACCACAGCAGAGCAAAACATGTCTTGACAATTCTATAACCCCCCCAGAAAAACAAGAATAGCGAATATGCGTGATATAGTTTAGATTGTTGTCAACGATTAATTTTTTGACACCCTTGCATTATTATACTGTATATATGCTTTAAAAAAACCATATTGTGAGGCTAGCAGGTGAAATGGTGATTAGAAGGTGCTGGACTCCCACATGACTGACGATGGTTTGAATCCAGGACCTGGCAACTTGCTTTCTCACTTTATCTCTCTCTCTTTCTCTTATCAAATTAAAATAAATAAATAAAGTAAAATAGTTATAAAAAAACTGCACTCTATAAAAATGGACAACTATATGTAAACAAAAAATTACAATTAAAAATAGATTCAAAAATTAAAATGGTAAAAGCAATAACACTAAAACCAAAAACCATAAAATATCTGGAAATATGTTTAACAAAAATATGCAATTCTTTTGTGTTAAAAGATAAAAACAGGGGCTAGATAACGTGGTGATTGAGGCACTCGATTCCCACATGGCCAAGCGTGGTTTGAGTCCCAGAACCTGGTGTTTTGCTTCTCAGTTTTCCTCTCTCTCTTTCTGTCTCTCTCTGGTCAAATTAAAAAATAATAATGATAGTAAATAAAATTAATTAAATAATTATTTTTAAAAAGATAAAACCATTTCTGAGAAGTCCAAAAAAGATGTGAATGGAGAAATACATGATGGTCTTAAATTGGAAGACTCAGCTCTTAAATGATCCATTCTCCCACAAATGACCTATAAATTCAACACAGTTTCAGTAAGAGTTTAACCAGGCTTATTTTGCAAAAAAGACAAGATGATTCTAAAATTCATGTAGAAATACAAAGGTCCTAGAAGACTAAAAATAATTTTTAAAAGAAGAACAAAATCAAATGACCCGCATACCTTGATTTCAGCACTTACTTTATGTAAAGCAACAGTAACAATATCATGTGACATCAGCATGAGGTAATAAATATAAATCAATGGGAAAGATAAAGAATCCAAGAAAGAATCAAAAAATGTATGGTTAACTGATTTTAAAACTAGTTGCCAAAGTAATCCAATGGAGAAGAGGATAGTCTTTTTAACAAATGACACTGAAAGTATTGTATGTCCATGTGTCACAATTAATTAATTAATCAATTAATTAATATATATGCCTATGAAAATAATTTGGAGTAAAATCCTTTTTGAGAAAGAGATTTTTGCTGTAGGGAGTATGCACTTGCTGGAGAGACAGAAAGCAAGGAATCACCTTCAAGAGTGATGGTGACACTGCAATTCCTTTTCCTCCATTATCCTTTCGGGGTTTTGGGCACACACTTACACTCAGTGTGAATTTCAAACTTCCAGGTCTGGGCCTCAAACTGCAGTCAGCCACATAAAAGTCCAGTGCTTTACCCACTACATCACCTGCTTGTCCCTTGAGTTAAACTTTTAATTGTAGGAATTGAAAATATAAAACTTCTGGAAGACAATGTAGTAAAAAAGAAAAAAAAAACCATAAAACAAACAAACACACAAAATCACTTCAAGGCCAGCAGGTGGTGTGGTGGTTAAGGGTGCTAGACTCCCACATAACCGATGGTGAATCGAGTCCAGGATCTGGTGGCATGCTGTCTCAATTTTCATCTCTCTCTCACTCTCTTACTCTATGTCCCTCTCTGATAAATTTCAATTAATAAAGTTAAGTAAAAGGGAACCAGCAGTTAGCGTAATGGCTATGTCGCTGGACTCCCACGTAGTCGACCGCGGTTCGTGTCCCGGACCCGGTGGCTTAAAACTCACGCCGGGCGCGTGTGCGTGCGTGCCCAAGATCCTGAGAGGAGAATGGAGGAGAAGGGATTGCGGCGTGACCATCCCCCCCGGGGGGGGATTTCTCGCTTTCTGCCCGCCCCCTAAAGTAAAAAACTCTCCAAAAAAAAAAAAAAAATTAAGTAAAATAATTATTTTGTATAAAAAAAAGTCATGGTCCTGTAGCATCAAATATTTCTTACATAGGACACAAAACTCAGAACTAAAAGAAGCAATAAAGAAGACTATATCAAATTTAAAATATCTTGTTCTTCAAAAGATGATGTTAAGCAAATCGATATGCAAGTCACACACATGGAAGAATACTTGCAAAACATTTGATTAAGGACTCCTATCTAGAATGTGTAAAGACTTTATACAATTCAACTATTAAAAAAAAAAGCATTATGGATTGAGTTGTGTTATCCAAAAGATATGCTGAAATCATAAGCTCCAATACCTCAAAAGGTGACCTTATTTAGAAATATATATAATAACTGAGATCACACTGGAGCAGAGAAGGCTTTCTATCTCATATGATCAGTGTCCTTGTAAGAAGGAAAACAGACACAGACACACTAGGGGACAATGTCATGTGATGACAGAGGCAGAGATTGAAGCACTGCAGTCTCAGGCTAAAGCATGACAAGGACTGCTGCAAACCACCAGAAGCTAAAGAGAGCTAGAGGAAGGTTCTCGCCTGCAGACTTTGGAGGGAGCGTGGCCCTGCCAACATCTTAACTTGGGACTCTACCCTCCAAAATAAATTTCTATTACTTTAAATCAGCCAGTTAATGGTAGTTCATTCCATCAGCCCTAGCAAACTGATGTCCAACCCAACAACAAAAAAGTAGCCACATCCAAAGAAACATAGAAACAGCAAATAAGCATGTGAAAATAAGCACACAAAATAAGTAATAGAGAAATGTAACTTAAAACCAAAATGAGATATCACCATACATTCACTAGAATAGTACAAAAGTGTTATCAAAGATGTAGCCTTAATGGAATGTTCATACATTGCTGGTTAGAATGCCAAAATGTATAGCCTCTTGGCAAAACAATGTGACAGTGTCCTGCAAAGTTAGGCTAGTCACAGTGGCACAGTGGTAATGCAATAATCCGCAATGCTGTGGCCTCATGGGATGGTCCCGGGTTTGCATCCCAAGTCTCTGTACACACCTGGAACACCCACTTATGCCTGCAATCCCAACTGCCTGCAGCTGGGGCTAGATCATGACATGAAAACCTTGTTAATGGTCTCTCTCTATCATTCTGTTTCTCCCATAGAAGAAATAAATAAACTTAAAAATATATATATACCATATAGCCTAGCAATAACCTTCTTTTGTATTTACCTAAAATAACTGATTTAGGGTATATGTATCCATGAATCTTCTCAAGTGCAGCTTTATTCATAATAACCCCAAACTGAGAACAACAACTGAAAAAACTGAACACAAGCTATCAACTGCTGTATTAAGGCCTGACTGTGACACAGCTGTACTATGAATGATGGTCAGCAATAACAAGGAACGAGCTCTGGCTTCACACAACAAGAATGATGACTATAAAGCCATTATGTTAAATAAAAGATCCAAAAACCTAACCAGCATGCTTTCTCTTGTGAGGATTTCTATAAAAGGCAAGGCTACAGTAGCAGAAATCAGACCAGCAACATCCACTGGATAGAACAGAGAGCAAAGATGCATGAGGTAGCTTGGGTAACAGTGATTAATTTATGACTGTAGTGAGAGGCACATGATTCTGTATATTTGTCAGAGCACATAAAAATGTACACAGCAAGCAAATATTATTGTATGTGAACTATAGCTCAGTAAGAATGATGAAAAGAAGCAAAGTCCCATTTTTATATAGCACTTGGCATCTATCTATCCATATACCTGTACATAGGTATATTCATAGATATCTGAGAAAAGGGTACCCAGGGTTGATAGTCATCTCAGGGTGGCACACTATAAAGATTTTTTTAAACTATACATATTTTCTGCATTATTTGAATTTTTCATAGTTTACCTGTTCATAAAAACAATATTCACTATTATATCATAGATGCAAGAAAAATGCTAATTATAAAGCCCCAAATGCCAGAAAATCAGACAAAAGAGTGCACGATAGATGATATTCAATCTATATGCATTAGTGAGTTAGGAAGCATTTACTTTCTGATCTTTTTGGTAAGATCTGGTCTCTGTTACATGAATTATTTTATTTCAGCATATATTGGAAATACTATCTGATGTTATCAAAATAGGAATACCTTCTAGCATTACTCACAGGAATAAGTTTATCTCTGAGACCATTATTTCACTCTCAAATTTAATCTAAATGTAGATCTTATCTTATCATCTCCTTCAGTATTCCAGCAATGTGTTATGTTTTTAAAGAAATACCACGGTGAAACGCTCTATCTTAGAAAACAGAACCTATGTTCTAATATATACTCTATCGCTAACTCTAAAGCCTTTCAGTGTTACTCAGTTTTCCAAATAACTGGGAATTTCTACATCTGAAACCTACCTTCTGAGTCCTGAGACATATCAGATATTAAAAATTCTTCAGAAGGCTATCAATGCTTATTAAGTTCTCTCTTTCTTTCTCATTTCCATTATCTTGCGGCCAAATGACTTGTTAAGTGTATTTAGTGGGAAATTTTATCCATTATCCATGTGTAAGTTTCATTTTTGGCTTTCCAAATTAAAATTGCTATCTCCCTTTAATTATCCTATTTGGTCAAACTTTATTATCAAATGCAATATTTTACACAATATGATTCTTTCATTTTTGTCAGCAGTTTCTCCACTGAAAAGCTTTATTTATTTATTTATTTTAGAGAGATATTTTTGCTATAGGGCACATGTACTCGCTGGAGAGACAGAGAGACAGAAAGTGAGAAATCACAGATTCTGAAAAGCTTTGTTGTTTTAAAAACTGTAGTGAATGTTTTTGTTTTGGAGGTTTTATTTGGGCTTTTCTTTGCCATAGGGCACTTGCACTTGTTGGAGGGAGATAGAGGAAAGTGAGAAATTACACCCCAGAAAGGATGGCCACACAGCAATCCCTTCTCCTCCATTCTCCTTTTGGGATTTTGGGCATGCACATACACACACACATGCACGCACACACACACACACACACACACACACACACACACACACACACACTGGTATGTTTCTCACGTCGTCTGGTCCAGAACTTGTTGGCCATTTGGGAGTCCAGTTCCTTAACCACTATGCCACCTGTCAGCCTCAGAGAAAGTTTTTTGATATAGACTTTTCTAAAATAGCTTATGTTTTTTAACATGTAGAAAATAACTTGAATTTGACTATTTTATTTATAAGTTGTTCTGCAATGATTTCTTCATTTTAAAAAAGGAGAATGATAATTGCTAAGATATGTATAAATCTTGTTTTATTTCACCATAGAGTGTGTGAGTGTTCACTGGAGAGAGAAAGGGAGAGAGAGAGTGAAATATCCCCTCCTATCCCGGGGAGATGACCAAACCACAATCCCTTCTCCTCCATTCTCCTCCCTGGATTCTGGGCACACACACACACACACACAGCCTCTGGTGTGTTTTTCAAGCCATCCAGCTCAGGACTCGAACCACAGTGCCAACCATGTGAAATCCAGTCATCTTATTCTCTGCTCTGCCTGCTGGCCCGTGTATAAGCACTTATGAACTACTAAAATCCCTTGAAAATGAGATTCCCAAATCAACCGTGTGTATTGGTTAAGCATTAAATATATATATTCATGAATCATACATTTATATGGATATGATCACAAATATGTGTGTGTGTGGGGGGGGTATATATATATATATATATGTAGAGAGAGAGACTTCAAGTTCATGGAAAAATATGATGATCTTAATAAATATAAATAAATATGAGGACTTCAATAAATATGAATAAATATGGAAAAATGAAACTAAAGTACACATTTATTTTGGTACAAAATGAATTTTGAAGCCTTCAAAGTTTTTTTTTTTAGTAACACAGTTTTTCCTAGTAATATACAATTCTTTGAACTTTCTGAAGTCCCTGTGTGTGCATATATACACACATACTACATACATACATATACACATAAACACACACTTATACCTTAAACCTTTTGATATATATATATAATTATATTATATATATATATAATTTTTTAAGAGAGATTTTTGCTATATGGCACATGCACTTGCTGGAGGGACAGAGAGACAGAGGGATAGAAAGCGAGTAATCATCCCCCGGGGGGATGGTCATGCCATAATTCTTTCTGCTCCATTCTCCTCTCAGGATCTTGGGCATGCACACACATACACCCAGCGTGAGTTTTAAGTTGCCAAGTCCAGGACTGGAACCATGACCAATTATGTGAGAGTCCAGCAATGTAACCATGATGCCATCTGCTGGTCCCTGTATACTTATATATAAAACAAACACACCTTAAACTTTTATATACTTATATATAAACACCCATTTATACATACCTGCATTATGCATCTACACTAAAATCTAAAGAGATTTAAAATGCAATTATGTAAATATGAGATTTAAGTGTATCTTATAACAAGGTCTGTACTTTAGTGAGGACATTTCATTTATTTGTGCTCTGTGTGTACATGTGTTCCCAGGAGTTCATATGGTGACTGAAATAAAAGCACTGATTCATGTGGCATACTTACGTGGTAACGCAGTGTCAGAATGTCCCTAGTCTATCTTTACATGTAGGAATACTTTCCCCATTTCTTACTCCATTCTTACATTTTCCCCGTTTTATGTTCCAACTGGGAAGAACCCTAGTTTTCAGGATTCTGGGGTCTGAGAAACATCCTTCTCTTGGTACCTTGCTCTGTTTCAGTGTCCTGCTTCAGATGAAGTGGGCTCTCCTGCTGCCTGCGGCTATCCTGCTTTGGAGAAACAACACCTGAAAGTACAGAAGACACAATGTGATGTTTCAGAGTGTTTATAGTTTCTTAGAAAGTGAGCTGTTGGGGCCGGCAGGTGGTGTGGTGGTTGAGGCCTTGGAAGTTCCCACATGGCCAGCCACAGTTAGAATCTCAGACCTGGTGGCTTGCTTTCTCACTTTCCCTCTCTTTCTGTGTCTTTCTCTGGTCAAATTAAAGATAAATGAATGAATAAGTAAAAATGAAAATTTTTAAAAAGTGAGATATTAATGCTAACCCCATAAACAAATATCTCTGTGGCATTGCAGACCCTATGAAATGTATGCTGAGATTTGTGTGTATTGGGGAGACATACACCTTCTGTATAGGGAAGACCTTTCAGGCAGCTAACCAAATACCCTTCCATTGTCTTCATTCTCCACTTACTGGAAAATCTGGCCAAGATAACACTTTGCCATTGTAAAAAGCAGAAATGTGGCCATTTTTTGCTTTACTGAAAATAGAAAAATAATCTCTAGCTAGGCACTCATATATGGTGGAATGAAAGATGCCACCTTCTGCCACTGGATACCACATGAGACGTACTCACAAATTCATGTAACCATACAAACTGTTGAGTTTTTTAATTTGTTTCTAAAATAAAAAGCAAATGACACGAGCATAAAACAGTCCACATACCAAGCATGAAAAGATTTTACTGAATATGCAAAAAGGACAAAATGTGAAACTGGAAAGTAAGTAGGTAAGTTAAGTAAGCTTAAGAATTTTGGAGCTGACTGCATATGTAAAACTTTCAACAGAATAATATTATACTTTACTGACAATGAAATGTCCATTACATAGAAGAATAATCATTATCATTAAGTGAATTTCCAGCTGAGTACATTTTTCACTGTGAGCAGGTTCATCTCTTGGGATATTTGCAAGGTAGTCTCTGTAAAATTGTTTAGACCGAAGAAAGTAAGAGCACTGCTGGTTTGATTTAGTTGTCAAATAAGAAAATAACTTGAAAAGCAATTTTAAAGCAAGCCATGGTGGATTTTTTTCTCTGGCCCTTTAGGACAAAATTGCACATTTTTATGATATTTTTATTGAAGTAATTTAAAGATGAAAAGCATAAATGTTAAAATTCTATTTGAAATAATCAAATCCTGTTATAAGTGAATAGTCTCAATCATCCCTATATTCAAAGACATCTACATATCAAGACAACTGACCAAAAAGTCACATTGGTCAAAGCGAAATTGGAAAAATTGTATTAGAAAATGCATTTCTGGCTACTAGCTGTTAGCATAATGGTTATGTTGCTGGACTCCCACGTAGTTGACCGCGGTTCGCATCCCGGACTCGGTGACTTAAAACTCACGCCGGGCGTGTGTGCGTGCGTGCCCAAGATCCCAAGAGGAGAATGGAGGAGAAGGGATTGTGGCATGACCGTCCCCCATGGGGGGTGATTTCTCGCTTTCTGTCTCTCTGTCTCTCACTGTCCGTCTGGCGAGCACACACGCCCTATAGCGAAAACCTCTCAAAAAAAAAAAAAAAAAAAAAAAAAAAAAAAGAAAATGCGTTTCTATGAAAATACTTCAAAAAAGTTCATGGAAATGGAATAAGTATACATTTATTCTGGTGCAATTTTTTAAAATCCATAATTCTTTTATAATATGCATTTGCCATAAACTTTTTGAAGATATCCTGTATTCTAATAATATTTAAACTATGAATAAAAGCTACTTTTTAAAACTTAGTCATCAAAAGTTTTCTTTTTCCTTAATCACAGTATTTGGGGCTTACTTCATATCTTTTGTTTCTAGCCTCATGTGATTTTCATAAATATTTCACATAAAGACCTCTCGAAATAGTTCTATTTCATGCTCCAAGCTGAAAATTTTCCTATGGCATCAGCAATGATAAAGAATTACAGGAATAAAAAGTATTCATATTTTGCTTATTCTCCAACTTCCCAACTTTCCCTTGATTAGAATCTAGTCAGATAAATAAGGAGTACTTATCTTTGGTTAAAGAGAACATTTATGAATATTTTGGATTCATGACCTCATTACATTCCAAATAAACACTCTTTAAACTGAGTAAAAAGTGTAATAAAAATAAAAATAGAAAATTAACATCTGAGGAGTAATTATTTTGTCTAAGGCACTATTGTGAATTTTTGGTTTTATTGATTTATTTAATCCTCATAACCACCCTGCAAGATATTATTGTTATCTCTATTTTAGAGAAACAGAAACAGCAGTTGGCAAAATGGCTATGTCGCTGGAAACATCTGAGGAGTAATTATTTTGTCTAAGGCACTATTGTGAATTTTTGGTTTTATTGATTTATTTAATCCTCATAACCACCCTGCAAGATATTATTGTTATCTCTATTTTAGAGAAACAGAAACAGCAGTTGGCAAAATGGCTATGTCGCTGGACTTCTATGTAGTCGACTGTGGTTCGAGTCCCAGACCTGGTGGCTTAAACTCACACCGGGCACACGTGCGTAAGTGCCCAAGATCCCAAGAGGAGAATGAAGGAGAAGGACTTGCAGTGTGGCCATCCCCCCAGGGGAATGATTTCTTGCTTTCTGTCATTCTGTCTCTCTCTGTCTTTCTGACAAGCACACACCCTATAGCAAAAAACTCTCAAAATATAAATAAATAAATAAATAAATAAATAAATAAAATAAAATAAAGAAAGAAAGAAATAGAAATTAAAGCCTATAAGAATTAGGTGATTTTTCTGGTAAATAGAGAAGGAGAATTCAAATCCAGGCAGTCTGATTCCAGACTTCATATCTTAGACTCCACTGTCTTACTATAAATGAACGAACAACAACTTTCCAAGTGTTCATTGAATAAAGAGACAAGAGGGGCCAGGAGGTGGCATAGCTGTTAAGGTGCTGGACTCCCACATGGCTGACAGTGGTTCGAGTCCAGGACCTGGTGGCTTGAAACACGTCAGGCACATGTGCATGCATGCCCAAAATCCCAAGAGGAGAATGTAGGAGAAGGGATTGTGGTGTTGCCAATCTCCCAGGGTTGTGGTTTCTCAGTTTCTCTCCTTCCATCTCTCTCTGTCTCTCTGATGAGAACACACACCATATAGCAAAAATCTCTCTTAAAAAAATGAGAGAAAAGAAATATTTGCACTGATATAGTGTTTTAGCAATAGTTCTGATTATCATCAATGTTGTTTTTTAAAACTTGTATCCTGTAAAGAACTTAGAAAGTTAAATGTAAACAAGACAAAGAGATTTCCTAGAGTAGTAGGTGACCTTTAAAATTTGATTTTCTATATTTACCCAAAAGCTTTATTTTGTCATGTAATGTTCTCTTTCTTTGAGGAAGTTATTAATGAAAATAGCTAATAATGATTGCTCTTAATCTGTAGGAGGTGCTGAGCTAAGTGTTTTCTTTACATTCACTGGGTCTCTTAACTTCACATCCACGTCTCTTATGAAGGGCTCCAAACTCTGACAATATTTTCCAATATTATGCCGTACTTCTTTCATGGCGAAGCATGTTTCTAACAATTGGGATCGTATCTAAAAGATCATATGGATTAGCTGTGGCACATGGTGAGGATGGAGGGCTGGAATATGGGTCACTAATGTATAACCCAATCAATTCGGTTAAAAGATGATCAGAATGACCAGCTCAGAAAAGAGCTAGTTTTATTATTTCAACCATCAATTGAAGCAGACTCACTCTGCAATTACCTAATCCATTTCTCAGCAGTAGACGGCATAACAGCTAAAAACCATTGACCATTTAGTAAGAGCTGTATGGATAGATATTATTTTAATCATAATACATAGTAACAGCTCATATCCTAGGATGTTAACTGTGCTTTTTGTATTTAAATATGTGTCTTATATCCAAAAAGCAAATCTGTGATTTAATAACTTTCATGCCCTAGACAATTTTAAAAAGTTAGTGCATTTCCTAATTTTACTTTTTTTTTAAGTTTTATCTTTCTTTCATGGGAGAGGGAAATAAACAGGAGCCTCTGATAGGATCTTGTCATGTCGCCATGCTCCTCCCAACTCTCCAGCCAGCCAAGATCATGGGTATACCTGATGTGTTCAAATTGACTCGGGATCTGAAAACTGGCCCTTCCCTCCCACGTGGCTCTGTTATCATGCAGTAGGATTTAGCAGCTGCATCACTGTCCTGGGCCACTGATCAATCATTCTCAACTCTCGGTTTTGGTTTACCAGGCCGGATTAGTGATTACGTGTTAAGCTTACTTGATTCTGCATCTCTCATGTTTTACTTTTTCTACCCAGTTTTATTATATTTTGCATTTCTACAATATTCATTGCTTTAGAAATAGAATTTCATGAATATCACTGAATTTTCTATTTAAGTCTTCAGGCGGTAGGAGAATTCAGTGCATTAAAAAATTCATTTCTAAAATGAAAACTAAATAGGCAGAATATAACTAACTCTTCATTGTAGCTAAAGCTCTTTAATCTTAGCAGATCATTTGTTGCCATCGTAACTCTATATCATGTCCTTCTCTTTATGCAGATTTTTAATAAGGAAATGTTCATAGGACATTTAATCTGCTATATCACAGATATTTCACATACTCAAGAAGAACCACATCATAAAGACAGCTATTTATAGACCATAGAGAGAGAAAAGATTCTCAAGGGGTTATCCAATCTATAGCTTTACAATTTAAATCTGAGTAAAAAAATAATAGTATTCTAATTTTCCCTTAGCTTTTTCTTTAAAGTCACCAAAAACAGTATCATTTGGTAACATATTGTCTTATAGTCTCCTTTATATTTAGGACACTCTTCATAGTTCTTAGACATCTCTGATTAAATTCAGTATTCAAATTGAGCTCAATAAAGACCTAAACTCTCATCTTCCACCAAATCCTCTCTGACTAGCAAATATGCCTAACACAGTCACTGTTTCTCCACAATCCACCATCAAACTCCTTTTCCAGACTTCTTTTATAACAGCTATTACTGTAAACGAGCCTCAAGTAATATTTTTCCCTGGTACACACGATGCTCTTATACAGTCCCAAGACTTAGACAACATTTTCTCAATTTTATTTCTGTGTTACCCCTTTTGTTAAGAGTTCCTTTATTGGGACCAGCAGTTGGCTTAATGGCTATGTCGCTGAACTCCCATGTAGTCGACCATGGTTTGAGTCTTGGACCCGGTAGCTTAAACTCACACCAGGCACGTGTGTGTGCATGCCCAAGATCCTAAGAGGAGAATGGAGGAGACGGGATTGCGGCGTGGTCATCACCTTTGGGGGGTGATTTCTCTCTTTCTGTCTCTCTGTCTCTATCTCTGTCTGTCTGGTGAGAGCACGCACCCTATAGCAAAAACCTCTCCAAAAAAAAAAAAAAAAAGAGTTCCTTTACTGGGCCCAGGTGTGGTGGTTAAGGTGTTAGACTCCCACATGGCTGACTATGGTTCAAGTTCTGGACCTAGCAGCTTCCTTTCTCACTTTCCCCTCTTCTCTCTCTCTCTCTCTCTCTCTCTGGGAACTGCACATGCCCTGTAATGAATTAAAAAATAATAATAAAGAAAATTAAATAATTTTTTTTTTACAAAATAGTTTCCTTATCACATCAATTAGAGGTCTTTCTTCTCTCCTCTGGCACCACGGTAGCACTCATTATGTACAACATTAAATGCCTCTGGAGGACAATTTGACAATTTGATTAAATATGTAAACAGTGAAACATATAGAAGACAAATGGCAAATGTTTGTTGAAAACATAGGTGGGGTATGGGGACCAACCAGTGTAGGAAGGTGGTCATTTCCTGAAGATGCATTCTGGGCATCAAACATCAGTAGCAGAAGATCTTTGTACGCCAGAATAGAATTCAGAGGAGAGTCAGGACTGTTCCTAGTCCTATGTGATCACAAGGTCAGAGTCTATGCTGGCGTAGACTTTTGCTCACTGTACCACATTATATTTTCTAAGATAGTATTTCTTAAAGTGTGGTCCATGGAAACCTTTCATCAGAATCCACTTAAATGCTTGTTAGAAATGAAGCTTTTTGGCTCCATCCCAAACCAAAAGTATTTGACTTCTGAAGGTAGCCCCAGAAATTTGAAATTTTAATAAGCGCTCCATGTGTACCCAGCTGATTCTTACACTCATTTAAAGTTGAAGAAGCATGATTCCAGTGCCACATTCAGCTTAGTGGATGTTAATGAGAAGTGATTTTTAAAAAGGCTCTGTGCTGAGATACATTTAGGAAGCTCTATGTTAAAAGTAGTTAAAAGGACTAACTGCAGAGCTTCTTAGAGCTTTTAGGAAGCTTTATGCTGTGAATATTCAAGAGGAAAATATAGCTCACAGTGTTTTTCTAACTTTGGTGAGGAGCATCCTCCCCAACTGGCTTCTGGAAATATAAGCCTGAGGAAGTGGTTCCAAAAAACTCTTTCAGCCTAAATATCTACTGTGTGTGATTTGCTGGGCCAGTTAAATTGGTCCACAGAAGACAAGCAGAGGTGCTGAACCTGCTGAAGTTCTCTGACTGTGGGTGTGGAAATAGGATGGAAGAGACGTGCCTCTTAGCTAGTCTCTTTCTTCTTTTAAATAGTCTTCTTCTGCACATTTCTAAATGTTATTCTCTTTTCTTACTTTTTAGCAATTGTGCCTTTGAGATATTTGATCTAACTTTTGATTCCAGCAATACTGTTTGTAAGTGATATGTATGTGTGTGCCTATGTAGGAGAGACAGAGACAGAGCAGGAAGGAGACAGGGAGAGAAAGAGAGAGAGAGATTGAGAAACTATATATTCTCCCAAATCCTAATAGTATTAGACTAAAAAGTTTTTAAATGGGAGACCGGACTTCAATTCTTGCTTAGGTTCTATGCACATGATTCAAAATTATATCTCTTTTTACCTCTAAAATAAAAAAAAAGAAGTAGCAAGACCTCATTATATAGGCAGAAAGTGGAATAAATGTAAGTTCCTAAAAACGTCAGAATAAAATTTTATAATCTGATGATTTACAGTTCATTCCATGATTTTACTGTGTAAAGGATAAGCATAACTAGTGGAAATGGATAAATTGGGTCAAGAAAAATTGAAGCCCATTAAAATTCTAGCCTGAACTTTGGAAGTACAAAGAAGCTTGGCCACCAAGTGATATATTATATAGGCCATTATTTGCCTCCAAGTCTCTTTTTTTTTTATCTGATCAAGAAGTGGAAAGCTTAAAACTCCTCCACTGAAACCCCTCCTTTGGAATCCACATTAGCACAGAAGGGAGTGAAGGGATTGAAAATCACTAAGAAATTTTTGCCTGCTTGAGGTCTCAAACAAATCATTAATGCAAGCAATTTTGAATAATTCAGATCCTTACATTTGTCATAAAACTCACTTTGCTATATGATGCCTAAATTGTAAAGGTATGTTTCCGTTCAATATATCACTATTTCGTCATGAAAACAAAAGCAACAAAATGAGCCTCCATTTGCTAACCATTCAGAGAAAAATCTGCATGCCTCTCACTTGTTTGGAACAACTTGTTTCAAAGGATGCAGTATATTTATATGCACAAAGCAGTAGCCCCCTAATTATCATTTATTTTTGCCTATTCAAGAAAAACACAACAGATGTATTTCTACCAACTCTTGGACTATCACATGGCAAAAGAACAATGGCATAAATGCTTCAAATAAATGTTCAAGCACTTCGACATAAATACTGTTCAGCATGTCCTTGTTGCTGTATTATAGCATTTAACCCTAGTGCTATCTTTGTTGGGAATGCAGATGATGAACAAGATGGTTTGCATTCAACTCATTCCTCTTTCCTCTGTGATCAGTAAGTATCTGAAACAGAATCATCACACATAGCAGAGCAATTGCATTTTAAATGTCACATCGCTGCCTTTATTATCCCAGCTGGTGTGTGGAAAGAAAGGTCCCTCTGTTAATGAGACTAACACTGCCAGTCCCATTATAATAGATTTAAGCAAATAAATAACATGTTTGCCATTTCTTCTCTTGTTTTTCAAGCACTATTTTTGTCACTGATCTCATTGCTACAGACATTTGAGTGGAATAACTATAATTGTTGCATGGCTTAGGAAATGAAAATTACAGATGGAGTCCCTATTTATTTTAGATAATTCAGCATATTAATTCAAATTGTCCTCAAAGCTTGTCCTCTTCTTGGGTTTGCTCACGTTTAACGTTACTGCAAGTACGACAAAAAGATACAATGGGTTAGGTTTCAGGGTCCACTAATGTGTAGCGGCATCTATTGCACACGTGACAAGAGAGGAATAATAACCATATTACTTCAACAGGAACAAAGTGTCCTGCAAGCTAAGAAAGGAATGAGAAAAAGAGCCTTCTAAATTATTGCTAAAATTGATTCCAAATTAGAGACCACTGATCTCTGTTCTTACATAATTCAGGGAAAGTAAAGTCTACTAGGAGAAAAGTTCTCTTCTGTATTGAGAAGCTATAAATGCATCTTATGAAAGACTCATACTCTCCTAATTGAACCAATAAGTCAACATGTTATGCACTAATTTTATGGTTAAATGGGCAGGCCATGCTATAATCCCTACTACCTTACTCCTTCCAGTGTAGCTATTCTCATCTAGTTGCTACATGTGTCACATAATAGTTCTTTTTTTTTTTTTTTTTTGAGGTTTTTGCTATAGGGTGCGTGCACTCACCAGACAGAGAGAGAAAGAGATACAGAAAGCGAGAAATCTCCCCCCAGGGGGAATGGTCATGCCACAATCCCTTCTCCTCCATTCTCCTCTCGGGATCTTGGGCACGCACGCACACGCGCCCGGCGTGAGTTTTAAGCCACCGGGTCCGGGACATGAACCACGGTCGACTACGTGGGAGTCCAGCGACATAGCCATTACACCAACTGCTGGTCCCCACATAATAGTTCTTTAATGTACTGCTTCCTTCTTTTCGTTATCTGTAGGTGGAGGACCTAAGGAGTAGCTAGTTATTTAATTGTCACCTTATACTGCTGACTTGCAAATCTAGAGTTCTAGCGCTGTCCCTTGAACTCCAATCTCAAGTATCCGACTGCTTTAGTAGACATTGCTATGCAAATACTTAAAAGATCTCTCCATCTATGATGTAGTCACAACATAACTCTACAGTTAACAATCTACCAAAATTTCTTCCTTCATCATTCCCATTGAATAAAGAAGAAAACCATTCACTTATTGACTCCAGGCTAGCTCTGAGTAAGCCTAGACGTCACTATTTTTGTCCTTCATGCCCTCCTAACGCATACACAGTTGCAAAGCACAACTCTTGGATTTCTCTCCATCTTACCCCTCAGACTTTCACTTGTCTTGTCTCTACTCCGAAGAATGTGGTACCAACCACTGTCTTTTCCCTGGACTCTTTCAACAGTTTTTTATCTGTTCCCTCTCTTCTCTCCTTTTTTCCCTTTCCTCTACTTTCTTTCAAGAATAGCTTCTGTATGTCATTTTACAATAAATGGGTCAGAGTCTCCTAAAATGTTTTCAAACAGTAAATTCTCTTCACAAGCTAAATGATGTATAGAGTGAATGCGTGAACCAGGGTCGACTACGTGGGAGTCCAGCGACATAGCCATTACACCAACTGCTGGTCCCCACATAATAGTTCTTTAATGTACTGCTTCCTTCTTTTCGTTATCTGTAGGTGGAGGACCTAAGGAGTAGCTAGTTATTTAATTGTCACCTTATACTGCTGACTTGCAAATCTAGAGTTCTAGCGCTGTCCCTTGAACTCCAATCTCAAGTATCCGACTGCTTTAGTAGACATTGCTATGCAAATACTTAAAAGATCTCTCCATCTATGATGTAGTCACAACATAACTCTACAGTTAACAATCTACCAAAATTTCTTCCTTCATCATTCCCATTGAATAAAGAAGAAAACCATTCACTTATTGACTCCAGGCTAGCTCTGAGTAAGCCTAGACGTCACTATTTTTGTCCTTCATGCCCTCCTAACGCATACACAGTTGCAAAGCACAACTCTTGGATTTCTCTCCATCTTACCCCTCAGACTTTCACTTGTCTTGTCTCTACTCCGAAGAATGTGGTACCAACCACTGTCTTTTCCCTGGACTCTTTCAACAGTTTTTTATCTGTTCCCTCTCTTCTCTCCTTTTTTCCCTTTCCTCTACTTTCTTTCAAGAATAGCTTCTGTATGTCATTTTACAATAAATGGGTCAGAGTCTCCTAAAATGTTTTCAAACAGTAAATTCTCTTCACAAGCTAAATGATGTATAGAGTGAATGCCAAAAAAAAAGAAATAAAAAAGAAGAGGAAATATTACCATTTTTATCTTACAGACTGAGATATTTAAACTCAGAATAAAAAAGTGATTGAAAAGTACTTAGAGAAGGTACTAGTAGGTTTCTTTCTTTTTCTTTCTTTTCCTCTTTCTCCTTTTTTCCTTCTCTTTATTTTCCTTTCTTCTTTCTTTTCTTTAGTTTTTTGCCATAGGGCATGTGCTCTTCTTAGAGTGCCAGAGAGAGATAGTAAGAGGAAAAGTGAGAAATTACCTTCCAGGGTGGATGGCCACTTTACAATCTTTTTGTTTGTTTGTTTTGGAGAGGTTTTTGCTATAGGGCGCATGCGCTCGCCAGATAGACAGAGAGAGACAGACAGACAGAAAGCGAGAAATCACCCTCCCCCCCGGGGGGATGGCCACACCGCAATTCCTTCTCCTCTGTTCTCCTCTTGGGATCTTGGGGACACACGCACACGCGCCTGGCGTGAGTTTTAAGCCACCGGGTCTGGGATGCGAACCGCAGTGGACTGCATGGGAGTCCAGTGACATAGCAATTGCGCTAACGGGTGGTCCCGCCACTTTACAATCTTTTCTCCTCCATTCTTCTCCAGAGATTTCAAGCATGCATGCATAAAATGACACAGTCAGTGTGATTTTTCAAATTGCCAGTTTTGAGACTCAAACTGTGGTTGGCCATGTGGGAGTCCAACACCTCAACCAACATGCTACCTGCTGGCATCAACAGGTTTCTTGATATGCAGTTCAGTAAAGGGAAACTCTTTTATGTAACACAATCCAAAGCATAAACTTTATTAAATCTAATTATTTTTAAATCCGTTGTATTCTAGCGATGAGATAGCCAATTATAACATTTATATTACTAAATCAGGTATCATTTTATTCTGGTTTAATGAAGACATAAGCCCAAAATAGTTCTAAATATTTTAAATTTTCTGAGTATATGTGTCCACTTAAAACTGAGAAATACAAGGTCCTGTCAATTATCTTTATTGTTCATGAATTTAAGGACTAATACAACTTAGAATTACTCAATGTTAGAAAGGAAGCTTCTGAGACCAGCAGTTAGCGTAATGGCTATGTCGCTGGACTCCCACGTAGTTGACCACGGTTCAAGTCCCAGACCCGGTGGCTTAAACTCATGCTGGGCACGTGTGCGTGTGCATGCCCAAGATCCTGAGGGGAGAATGGAGGAGAAGGGATTGCTGAGTGGCCATCACCCCTGGGGGGTGATTTCTTGCTTTCTGTCTCTTTCTCTCCCTCTCTCTTTCTCTCTCTGTCTGGCGAGCACAGGCATCCTATAGCAAAAACCTCTCCAAAAAAAAGAAAGGAAGCTTCTGACATTTCATTAGGTAGGGTCAGGTAAATGTCAAATTGGTTTACAAAGTAAGTAAATACCCCAGAGGAGATCATTTTGTAATGCCAATAAAGTAAAATTTTTTCTAAATGTATTAGGTAACTTACTTGATTGTGGTGGCTCCTCCCTTTTGATGTATTCATTCTGGGGACTTTTGTGTGACTTGGTTGAGGTAAAGGGTAACAGAGCCAGAACTAGTGACATTTGCGCATGTTCCCAAACTGAGAAGTACAATCAGTATTACTCAACAAGAAACTCTAAGCATGTTTGTCTTAGTATATTTTCTTCTAAGCTTCAGTAATGAGCCGCTAAAATTGTTATAGTATACACAGATAATAATCAGTGAGGTTTTTTTGCAGCGCTTCTGGAAAAACTGCTTTGTGCTCCAGTTTTAATTAGTGTGTTATTATCCATTGCTAATTTGAGGGGTTTAGTCTAGAATTAGTGCACAGCTGCAGAGAATGCAAGTACACGACTTGCTGGATTAACTGGAGTCCGTATAAAGGGGAAGAACTAAATGGGAGAGGCAACAAACCGCACATCCTCCAAATAGCTTCCAAAATGTACCAGCTATTACTTGTAATTTACCAGTGGATTCTTCTTCGATGGGATGTAAATTGAGGTGCTCCTAAATTTGATTTGTTTAGTAATATTATAACAAAATATAGGATTGCCTTTTTCTTTTTTTTCAAAAGATTTAAAACATTCAGAAAATGGAAGAAAAATTTAATGCAGATTCCTTTGCCTGTGGTCCAGATTTAACAAACATCAGAATATTTCTATATTTGGTTTATATTTTTCTTTCTTTTTTATTATTTTAAGTTATCTTATACATTCAATCACTCCATATCATTACAATTCATAAAATAAATTTACCCAACATGAACCTATTTATCACCAATCCAATCGAAGGTATTATACATGCTAACACCAACAGACAATTCTGCATTTTCCTGTTCCTCAAATGTCTTGCCTCTCTATTTTCCCCTTAATTCCTTTCCTCACACTCTCTTCTTAACTCCCACCCTCTTTTATTCTTGTTTCCAGTGTTCATAACCATTTTCCATTATTCTATATCCTCTAATGTTCCAGTTTCCTCCATAATTGGTGGACGGTCAGTATATATTAAGTGGAGACAAGCAATGTCTCTCTTTCATAGCCTGACTTGCTTCACTCAGCAGTAAATCTTCCATATTCACCCACTTTTTATCAAATGCCAAGATCTTATTGATTTTGTGGCTGAGTAGTATTCCATAGTGTATATTTGCCACATTTTTTCAATCCGTTCATCTGTTCTGGGACATTTGGGTTGGTCCCATGTCTTAGCAATTATGAATAATGCCACAGTAAACATAGTAGGGCAAAAATTTTTCTGACTGAGCATTTTTCTATCCTTTGGATAGATACCCATGAGTTGAGTTGCTGGGTCATATGGTAGTTCTATTTGTGGGTCTTTGAGGAACCTCCATATTGTTCTCCACAATGGCTGGACTAATTTACATTGCCACCAATAGTGTAAGAGAGAGTCCTTTTCACCACAGCCTCACCAGGACTTATCATTTTTTATTGTTTTAATCTTAGCCATTCTGACTGGGGTTAGGTGATATTTCATTGTGGTTTTGATTTGCATCTCCCTTATGATAAAGGACGTTGAGGATTTTTTAATATGCTTTTTGGCTGTTCATATCTTTCTTAGAGAGTTGCTTGTTCAGCTCATTTTCTTATCTTTTAATTGGGTTGATTTTTTTTTCAGGTAAATTGTTTGAGTTTGCTGTGTATTCTGGCTATCAGTCCCTTATCTGGGGCATAGTTTATAAAAAATGTTCTCCCATTTTGAGGGTTGTTGATTCACCTGATTTGCTGTGTCTTTCCTATGCAGAAACTTCTTAATCTGATGTAATCCCACTTGTATATTTTTGGGATTAGTGCCTGTGCTTTGAGGGGTCTTATTTAAGAAATCTTTATCTACTCTGATTTCTCCCAGAGTTTTTGTAGTGTTTCCCAGCAGTAGTTTCATAGTTTGAGGTCTTAGGTTTACATCTTTGATCCACTTTGAGTTGATTTCTGTTAATGGTGAGAGATGAGGGTTCAGATTCATCTTTTTGCAGGTGGATATCCAGTTTTGTTAGCACCATTTGTGAAAGAGATTTTCTTTTTCCCACTTGATTGACTGGTGCCCTTTATCCAAAATTATTTGGCTATATATTTTGGGTTTTATTTCTGGGGTCTCTACTCTGTTTCTTTGGTATGCATATGATTTTTGTGCCAATACCATGCTGTTTTGATTATCACGGCTTTGTAATATATTTGGGGGTCAGGGAGTGAGATGCTGCCTACTCCACATTTCTTGTGAAGAATTGCTTTGGCAATACAGGGTCTTTTATTATTCCAGACACATTCTAGTATTGTCTTTTCTAGATCTGTGAAGAATATCTCTGGTAATTTGATTGGGATTGTGTTATCCATATAAATTAATTTGGCAATTCCTAATTGCCATTTTGATTATATTAATTCTTCCAATTCAGGATCATGGGATATTCTTCCTTTTTCCCATATCATTTTCAACTTCTTTTTTTAGGTTTTTAATTTTCTTTGTAGAGGTCTTTGACTTCTTTGGTTAGATTTATTTCTAGATATCTTATATTTATTTTGGTTATGGTAAATGGAATTACTTTCTCAGTTCTACCTCAATCTTCTTGTTCTTCATATATAGAAATGCTATAGATTTTTGTATGTTGATTTTTTTTAACCTGCCACTTTATTGTGTTCATTTATCATTTCCAGGAGATTTTTCATGGGTACCATCATGTCAACTCAAATACAGATAATTGTATCTCTTTTTTCCCTATTTGAATGCTTTTTATTTCATTTTATTTTCTCCTTGCATTGGCTAGGACTTCCATCACTATATTGAAAAGGAGTAGAGGAAGTAGGCAACCTTGTCTTGTAACAATTTTTAACAAAAATTTTTTTTTAACTTTTCCCCCATTCAGTATGATGTTAGCTATGGGTTTTTCATAGGTGGCTTTTATTGTGTTGGGAAATGTCCCTTCTGTGCTGCTTTTGCTGAGAGTCTTAATCACGAAGAGATGTTGTAGTCTATCAAATGTTTTCATCTGCATCAGTTGATGTGATTACATGGCTTTTAATCTTTTTTTCTGTTACTACAGTGTGTTACATTTATGGTTTTGTGTATGCTGAATCACTCTTCCATCCCTGAAATAAAACCTACCTGGTCATGATGTATAATCTTTTTTATATGTTCTTGGGCACAATTGCTAGTATGTTGTTGAGAATTTTTGCATCTATATTCATTGGATATATTAGTCTATAGTTTTCCTTTTTTGTCAAGTCTTTGTCTTGGGGATGAGGGTGATGGAGGCTTCACAGAATGAATTTTGGAGAGTTCCTTACTTTTGAATCTTTAGAAATAGTTTGAGTAAAATGTGGGTTAACTCTTCTTTTAAAGTTTTGTAGAATTCAGAAGGGAAGCCCTCAAGATCTGGACTTTGCTTTGTTGGGAATTTATTTATTACTGATTCAATCTCATTGCTTGTTATGGGCCTATTCAGGTTTTCTAGGTTTTCTTGACTCAGTCTTGGTAGATTTTATGTGTCCAGGAATTTCTCTATCTCATCCAGGTTTTCTTGTTTGTTGGCGTATAGTTACTCGTAGTATTCATGAGTCATGTTTTGTATTTCTATTATGTCTGTTGTAATATTGCCTGTTTCATTGCAAATTTGACTTACCTGATTTCTTTCTTTTTTTTTTTAATTCGTCTAGCTAATGGTGTGTCAATTTTGTTTATCTTTTCAAAGAACAAGCTTTTGGTTTCATTTTTTAATTTTTGTATAGCCCATTTATTTTCTATTTCATTCATTTCTACTCGAATCTTTCTCCTGACATTCTTTGTATCTCTGTCGTTTTTCTGATTTCCTGAGTCCATTTGCCACCCTTCCATCTTTTCTTTATGTACACTAATTACTATGAACTTTTTTCTTATGACTGCTTTTGCTATGTCTCATAGGTTATGAAAACTCATGTATTCATTATCATTGGTTTCAATCAATCCTTTGATTTCAGTCTTAATTTCTTTGATAGTTTTGAAGTCATTCAGAAGTAAGTAATCTTGTTTCCATATGTTTGTGTATTTATGAGGATTTTTTCCTGAAATTAATATCAAATTTAATTCCATCATGGTCAGAGAATATGCTGGATATAGTTTCTATGTCTTCGAATCTGTAAAGTCTTATTTTGTGCCTGATCATGTGGTCAGTCTTTGAAAAGGTTCCATGTGGAAGGGGGAGAATAATGTAATTTCCGTGGTTCTTGGGTGGAAGGTTCTATAAATGTCTGTCAAGTCAATTTTATTGATGGTGTCATTTAGATCCTGTATCTCTTTACTAGTTTCTGTCTATGTGATCAGTCTAAAGGATAGAGTGGGATGTTGAGTTCCCCAACAATTGGTGTATTACAGTCTATCTCTCCTTTTAAATCTAACAGTCTTTCCTTCATGTGTTTAAGTTCTCCTGAATTGGGTGTGTAGGTAGTTAAAAGTGTTGTATCTTCTTGATTAATTAGCCCCTTTACTAGTATATGATGTCTTTCTTTGTCTATTCTTATAGTTTTGTCTTAAAGTCTATTTTGTTTGAAATCAGTATCTCAGCTCCTGCCTTTTTCTTTTTTTTTTTGGTTTCCATTTGCATGGAATATTTTTTCCCAGCCCTTCACTTTTAGACCATATATGTCTTTATCCCTGAGGTATATTTCTTGTAGGCAACAGATAGAGAATTTCTGTTTTTTTCATCCATTCACCCAGTCTGTGTCACTTGATTAGAGAATTTAATCCATTATCATTCAATATTATTATCAATATTTCTGGACTTTCCTTACCATTATGTCAGCCATTTTCTTTGTTGTTTTATGTTCTCTGATTTCTGCTTTCTCTCTTTAGTTGTCCTGGTATGGCACTCCCCTCAGTATTTCTCAAAAAGCTGGTCTTGTGTTGGTAAATTCTTTCAGGCTTTGTTTATCTGAGAATGTTTTTATCGCTTTTTTCTCATTTGAAGAATAATCTTGCTGGGGGGAACCAGCAGTTAGCGTAATGGCTATGTCGCTGAACTCCCACGTAGTCGACCGCGGTTCGCGTCTCGGACCCGGTGGCTTAAATCTCACGCCAGGCGCATGTGCGTGCATGCCCAAGATCCCGAGAGGAGAATGGAGGAGAAGGGATTGCGGCGTGACCATCCCCCCTGGGGGGTGATTTCTCGCTTTCTGTCTCTATGTCTCTGTCTGTCTGGCGAGCGCACGCACCCTATAGCGAAAACCTCTCCAAAAAAAAGAAAAAAAAAAAGAATAATCTTGCTGGGTATAGAAATCTTGGTTGAAAATTGTTTTTCATTTAATCCTTTGAATATATCTTCCCATTCTTTCTTTGCTTGCATTGTTTCTACCGAGAGGTCTAATGTTAGCCTGATGAGAAAACATTTATAGATAACTTAATATTTATCCCTTGCCAGTTTTAGAAGAAAACATTTATAGGTAACTTAATATTTATCCCTTGCCAGTTTTAGAATCTAATATTTACCTGCAATTTTGGCTAATCTGGCTATGATGTGCTGTGCAGAGGATCTTCTTGGGTTGATTCTATTTGAGGTCTTTTGTATTTCTTGGATCTGGAGTTCAAATGTTTCTTTAGGTTTAGAAAGTTTTCTTCTAGTATTTCCTGGACTAGATTATTAATGCCCTTATTAGATTCTTCACTTTATGAGATACCAATTATTTGTATGTTTGGGTGTTTAATGGTATCTAGTATTTCCTGTATATTGTCCTCATTTTCTATGGTTATTTTTTCTTTTTATTTATTTTTTTAGTGATTTTTTCAAGGTCAAAAGTTTTGTCTTCTACATTTGAAATATAATCTTCTGCATGATCTAATCTGTTTTTAGTACTTTTGAGGGATGTTTTTATTTCCTATATTAGAAACTTCATCTCTAACAGTTCCATTGATTCTTTATGTGGCGTCCATTTTTTCTTTCAAATCATAGAAGAACTTCCTTATTTCCTGAAACTCATCCTCTCTTTTCTATTGCATCTTATTTAGTTTTGTCACTGTGAATATTCTGAATTATTTATCTGATATTTCCATGAGTTCTATTGTACTGTCTGTGTATGATGAGGTACAGTTCATTTTCCTTGATGGAGAAATTTTTTTCTTGGTTTCTCACATTTCTTGTGCCTCTGCACTAGTTTCTGATCATCTGAGCTCCTAGGGAAATTATCTCCCTTCATTGCTCTTTAAAATTGCCTTAGTTTTCTTAGTTCTTTACTCCTTCATCTGAAGTTTTGAATAAACTTGTCATATTAATGAAAAGGAGAAATAGATGAGATTTTCCTTAAATTGCATTGAACATATAGATTAATTTGGGGAGAAAGTCATCTTTATAGACTGAGTCTTTCCATCATGAGCATGGTTTATATTATTAATCTAGACCCTAAAAAATTATTTCTGTTACTAATATATAATGTCTTCAATATAATGAATCTTAATTAAATTTATGTATATTTACCTTCAAATATATTTGCTATTCTAAATGATAAGTTTTCTTTGTTACATTATTAAATGAATATTAATAGGTTATTTTGATTTTTGAATGTTGGTCTTAGATTGTAGCAGTTACTCATGAGAAGTAGATCTACATGGCCCAATGTAGACTGTGTTGCTCAAAGAGGCAGGCGGCTAAGATCTTCCTTCAAGGAAAACTACTGGGCAAGACATAGTTGATTGACAGCCATTAGATGCCACAATTCTGGATCTGCTGTGATGTTTATGCCAATGACGTAAGTATACAAGGTCACTACCAGTCAATGACGAAATGCAAGGACAGTTCTAGAGCCAGGCTCCTTAAGCCCAGCATGGGACAGCACTATCAACTTTTCCACAGGAGTGCTCTTCTGGCATGGTTAAACATACTCCAAAGAACTTCACTATAGTCAAAATCTCTATCTACCCACTCCTCCCCCCTTTCCTCTCCTCTTTCACAGGGGCAGACCCACATCATGTGCTGAAGACATTCTCTACCTATTACTCACTTTCCTCAATCAATCTGTCACAAGATTTCCCTCAATAACTCTCTTCCATGTTTACTTGTGTTTTTGTGTCCACTTTTCAGAAAACATGCACCAACACAGAGTCAAGGCAGTAAAAATGGAAAAGGGAAGGAGCCAACAGGTGGAGAGGTGGTTAAGGCTCTGGATTCTCTTCGCATGGCCAAGTGTGGTTAAAGTCCCACATCCTGCAGCTTGAAAATTACTCTGGGCGTGTATGCATGCATGCCCAAAATCCTGAGAGGAGAAGGGATTGCAGACTGATGATCCCTGAGAAGTGATTTCTCACTTTCCTCTCACACTGTCTCTCTCTCTGGAGAGTACACACCCCCTATGGCAAAAACCTAAATGGAAAGAAAAGAGAAAGATGAATACTACCAACTAAATACAGAAATATTCCATTTAAAGGCATTATCTAGATAATCAGTAATAATATCATATCTTCTCAAAACACGAAGTAAAAATAGGATTATAAAGAAGTCTAAAAAATTCTGAGTGTCATGGGAGAACTATACTGTTTGTTCTAACATTTGGCCCAGTACAATAGCCTTGTCTTAGCGCACTATTAACTTGCTAACAGAAATACCTGTGACTATGTAGTTTATAAAACAGTAGCATCTTATTCAGCTCAAAATTTGGAGGTCCAATATTTACGGGCCAACCTCTGAGAGGTATGACAAATGGCAAGGGCAGAGTCTTGAACAGAGCGGCTGTCCATCGTTTCTTTTACTCTCATCTGTATCCATATGGCCTCTACCTGCCTTGTGTCCTCTCTTCATGTCTATACCAGAACAAATCACAAGGACCCTGCCTTAATGATGTTATCATACCCCAAGTCCCACTTTGGGACACCATGAAGGGTTTAAGTTTTCACTTGACACTTTTATAATGCAATCAAGGCCCAACACATGAACCTTTGGGGTACAATAATCCAAACCTTAATACCAATTTGTGCTTATCTTACCTGATCAGCATCATGTTATCTACAAAATGGCTTTACAGAATATTCTGCAGATCATCCTTTAGAGGAATCCATTCTAGGAAGAAATAATCTTGACTAACACCTACACCATTGGCAGGAGAATGAATGTTCTTGGCATGAATCATATGAAGGATCTGAAAATGCTGAGCCTGCAGATGGCAGTGGTTAAAGTGACTAGATCCCATGTGACTGATTGCAGTTCAAGTCCTAGACCCAGTAGCTTGAGACACATGCTGGCTACATGCCTGAAATTCCAAAAGGAAGTAGCAATGAAGAAGAGATTGATATGTGACCATGCCCTTCGGGAAGGGATTTCTCACTTTCTCTCCCTCTCTCCTCTCTATCTCTCTCTCTCTCTCTCCTCTCCTCTCTTT
>NW_006207768.1:106453-172752 GCF_000334495.1 Tupaia belangeri chinensis
GGGTGGCTGTCCATCGTTTCTTTTACTCTCATCTGTATCCATATGGCCTCTACCTGCCTTGTGTCCTCTCTTCATGTCTATACCAGAACAAATCACAAGGACCCTGCCTTAATGATGTTATCATACCCCAAGTCCCACTTTGGGACACCATGAAGGGTTTAAGTTTTCACTTGACACTTTTATAATGCAATCAAGGCCCAACACATGAACCTTTGGGGTACAATAATCCAAACCTTAATACCAATTTGTGCTTATCTTACCTGATCAGCATCATGTTATCTACAAAATGGCTTTACAGAATATTCTGCAGATCATCCTTTAGAGGAATCCATTCTAGGAAGAAATAATCTTGACTAACACCTACACCATTGGCAGGAGAATGAATGTTCTTGGCATGAATCATATGAAGGATCTGAAAATGCTGAGCCTGCAGATGGCAGTGGTTAAAGTGACTAGATCCCATGTGACTGATTGCAGTTCAAGTCCTAGACCCAGTAGCTTGAGACACATGCTGGCTACATGCCTGAAATTCCAAAAGGAAGTAGCAATGAAGAAGAGATTGATATGTGACCATGCCCTTCGGGAAGGGATTTCTCACTTTCTCTCCCTCTCTCCTCTCTCTCTCTCTCTCTCTCTCTCTCTCTCTCTCTCTCTCTCTCTCCCTTTCAGTCTTCTCTACACACCTTCCAGCCAATTAAAAAAAAAAAAAGAAGAAGAAGAAAAAGAAGAAAAGAAAAAGCAAATACAGAAATTGTAGGCCATCAGTAAATCATCTTACCACCTCACTCTTTCCTCTTGTAAGGAAATCTCAGAGGCACAAGTCTTTGTTACAGAGCCTAAATTCCATTTTGTCTAATATTAGTACCATAATATGTATACATACATAGCGTATAAACATACTGTATTATGTATGCTATATTTTATATTATACTCGACAGTATGACTATAATTACTACCAATGTAAATTTTTCTGGTTATTAGACTATTGATTATCTAATAATAGATTATTCAGTTAGTGAATTTTTGTTTGGTCATTATGTATGCTCTATTTTTTCTTGTTTCTTTGTATACTAAATTCTATTTTCTGTCATTAGTATTACCATATCTTATTCAGTATCAGTTTCTGAAATCTTATAAACATAGCATACTTGCTCACCAATAAATAGTAGATTGTTTTTTCATTTGTAAGCATGTGAAAATAAATAAAAATCAAACATTCAGGTAGAAGGATTCTTATAATCAGTTATATTCGACCTGAATATCATAAAATGGAAAACACTTAGCAAAGTGTCTTGCAACTGTGAAAGATATTAGTGAAAAGGAAAAAGAAAGAATCATTGTGATAGCAAAACAACCATTGTCTCCCAGTGAAAATACACAAAAACTACCGTAGTCCATATATGTTGAAAACACAGGAACTAACGCTGGTCATCTTGGTTTTGTCTCCACCCAAACAAATTCTGGAGGAAATAGAACAGTAACTAAAGATAAATCAAATTGTAAAAACTGAGAATGCTCTAAGGAGACTGAAGTCTAGCTGTGTTGACTATGTGTGTGGGAGGAGGACATAAAGGAGCAGTTGAGAAGTCAAGAGCTAGGAGGAAATGTGTCACAGAAACATGGTTCTAAGTTTCACTCCTCCCTCTTTCCCACCTGGCTTTGGGATGATAGTCTTTGCCTGTCTCATCTCCATATCAATCAAGGTTAATCCTGCTTGTGTTTGAGGAATGTTAACAAGAGAGCACAGAAGACCCACTTGGTAAAAGAGCTAACAGAAAGAAAAGTAACCCTTCAACTCACTGCCAAAATTTCAAATCTGCCTTTCATTTACATTGAATATGTTATGTATAGATTTTTGTCTCTAACAGAGGCATAATCTTTTTGTTTTTTCTTTCTTTCCTTTTTTTTGTTTTAGTTTTTGTTACAGGGCATGTGTGGTTAAAGAGAGAGAAACAGAGATAGAGGGAAAGTATAGAAATTACCCCCCCAGGGGGGATAATTACACATCAATCCCTTCTCCCCCACTCACCTCTTGGGATTTGGGGCATGCACACATATATGCCCAGCTAGATTTTCAAACAGCCAGGTCCAGCGTTCAAACAGCAGAGTTGGGTATGTGGGAACTGGCCACTTAATCCCCTATGCTACGTCTTGGGCCCCAACCATGCTGTCATTTTCTTATTTTTCATTCAACTTAAATTGCTTCTTTTTGGGTGCAGTTATTTTTTATTGAATATCAGACATTGTATATTATTTTTAAAAATTGATTTCTCAAGAAAAAATTGGCAAGTTGATCTTGGAAGTATAGAAAAAGGATAACATTTAGAAAGTATAATAGAATTTATCCTGCATATGCAAAGTTGGTTCAATATTTTTAAATAATCAATGTATTTTATGATATCAACAAACTAAAGAAAAAAAGCATATTATCTGCTCAATAGATGCACAAAAGCATTTTAAAAATTCAATATTCATTAATAACTTTTTAATAGTCTATCAGAAAGGTAAGCTATGACTTGAACCACATAAAAGACATTGATAAAAACCCTGCAGCTATCATAGTTAAGTGAGAAATACGGTATGCTTTTCTCTTGAGAATGGTACCAAGGAAAAACTGTTTACTTTCTTTTCTTCTGTTCAATATAGATCCTATCTAATGCAATAAATAATAAAAAGCATCTAGACTAGAAAGAAAGAAATAAACTGGTTTCTATTCACAAATAACATGACAATCTGACTTTAGAAGTTCTGAAAGATCTATAAAATAGCAACTAGAACTAATGGGTGAGTTTAGAAAGATCATTGAGAATAAAGTCAATATATAAAATCAATTATTTTCACTACAACAGCAACCAAATATGAAAACCTGAAATGAAATTGAACAAAGGTCTTATAATAAAATATAAAATGCCTTGTGATAAATCTAACAGAATATGTGCAAAATTAGATTCTGAGGACTATAAAAAGTGAGTCATAGATTGGAGGAGTCAATAATGATTAAAAGTTAATTCTTCTCAAAAATATTTGACAGACTTGATATAATCCCAATTAAAATACCAACAAACTATTTTATGTGAAAATCATCAAAATGCTGATTATAAAGCTTAGGTGTAAAAGGCAAAAAAATAACAAAATCTCCCCAAAATTGAAAAAGTCAAAGTTGGTGAATTTGTGGGACCAGCAGATGACATAATGGTTATGTGACTGGACTACCACATAGTCAACAGTGGTTCAAGTCCCAGACCCAGCAGCTTAAAACTTACATGTGTGTGTGTATATGCCCAAAACCCCAAGAGGAGAATGGAGGAGAAGGGATTGTGGGGTAACCATGTCCCCTTGGAGGTGATTTCTCACTTTCTGTCACTCTGCCTATCTGACGAGGGCATGCGTCCTATAGCAAAAATCTCTCCCCCTGCCAAAAAAAATAGTTGGTGGATTTGCGGTGCCTGAATGTAAGACCTATAGCAACAAAGTCAATGAGATAAAGCAAAAAGACACAGGTATAAATCAATGGAACAGATTAAACAGTCCAGAGATTCACCCACACATATAAATTAATTTTCAACTAAGTTTCCGAGGCAATTTGATAGATAAATTAGTATTTTCAATAAATACTGTTGGGAAAATTGGATAGCCACAAGCAAATAAATGAACCTATAAACTTATAACTTGTATTCCAAACAAAAGTTATTAGAGAAGTCATGGACTTGACTGTAAAACCTAAAGCTATGCCACTTTGGAAAATGGAAAAAAAAAGAAAATTTCAGTGACTATAGTCATAGACACATAAAATTTTCTTCATAAAAAGAAATTCAGCATCATTAGTCATAAAGAAATTTTAAAAATAAAACTGCAAAGGAACACTACTATACACTTAAAATAATTATTTTTTCTTCCTTTTATTAAAGTAAAAGAAAACTGAAACACCTGACCACATCAAATGATATTCAGTGCTGAAGCAAGTGGAACTCTCATGCATTGTCAGTGGGAATGCAAATGCTAGAGCCATTCTGGAAAACCAGGTTTTTCAAACTTAAAGCATACACTTAACATAACGCCCAGTAATTTCAGTTTTAGAAATTTACCTAGGAGAAATAAAAATATATGCCCCCACAAAAACCTGTAGATAAATGTTTTATTTAAAAATTACTCTAATATGGAAAACTTTTAAATGTTCATAGACTGATGAATGATAAACTGTGATATGGTCATGCAAGAGAATACTACTCAGCAATAAAGTGGAATAAATGACTGATTTATATAAACCCAGGGATGCATTTCAAATGCACTATGTTAAGTGAAAATATCCAGACTCAAAAGGCAGCATACTGCTTAATTCCACTTACGTTACATTCTAGAAAATTTAAAGCCATAGTGACAGAAATCAAATCAGAGGCATACAGGGAGCAGAATCAGACATGAGGGGATTCAGGATAACAGAACTATTCCTTATCTTTATCACAGTGGCAGTTACAGGAGTATATGCATTTGTCAAAATTCATAGCACAGCAAAAGTAAGAATTTAACTGAATGTAAATTTAAGTCCAATAAGCTTTAATTAAAAAAATAAATTAAATGCCAGAGACATTCTTCACAGATCTAGAAAAGACAATCATAGAATTTGTCTGTAATCATAAAAGACCTCCTATTGCCAAAGCAATACTGCACAAGAAGAGTGGATAGGGCAGCATCTCACTCCCAGATCCCAAAATACACTACAAACCTACTTCTCGACATTGACAAAAATCAATTTAAAGTGGATCAAAGATCTGGGAACCAGCAGTTAGTGTAATGGCTATGTCGCTGGACTCCCACGTAGTCGACCGCGGTTCGTGTCCTGGACCCGGTGGCTTAAAACTCACGCCGGGCGCGTGTGCGTGCGTGCCCAAGATCCCGGGAGGAGAATGGAGGAGAAGGGATTGAGGCGTGACCATCCCCCCTGGGGGGTGATTTCTCGCTTTCTGTCTCTATGTCTCTCTCTGTCTGTCTGGTGAGCGCACGCACCCTATAGTGAAAAAAAACCCTCTCAAAAAAAAAAAGTGGATCAAAGATCTAAACCTAAGACCTCAAACTATAATATTACTCCTGGAAAACACTGGTAAACTCTGGGAGACATTGGGGTAGGCAAAGACTTCTTAAATAAGCACCCCCCCAAGCACAGTCAATAATCCTAAAAATAGACAAATAGACAAGTGAGATTACAACAGATTAAGAAGTTTCTATACTGTGAAGGACACAGTAATCAGTGTGAATCGACAGCCCTCAGAATGGGAAAATATTTTTGTAAACTATGTGTCAGAAAAGGGACCAATAACCAGAATACACAGGAAACTCAAGCAGCTGTCCTGAAAAAAAAAGATGATGAACCCTATTAAAGGATGGGAGAATGAGTCAAAAAACAAAAACACTCTTTAAGGAAGATGTATGAATAGCCAAAATGCATATGAAAAAATGCTCAACATCCCTCATTATAAGGGAGATGAAGATAAAAATCTCAATGAGATATCACCTAGCCCTAGTCAGAATGACTTAGATTTAAAAAAATAATAAAATGATAAGTGATGGTGGAGGTGTGGTGAAAGGAGAACTCTCCTACACTGCTGGCTGGAATGTAAATTGGTCCAGCCCCCATGGAGAACAATATGGAGAATCCTCAAAGATCTACAGATAGAATTACCATATGATCCAGCAATCCCACTCCTTGGTATCTACCCAAAGGGACGAAGAATCTTTAATTGGAAAAGCGCTTGCACATCGATGTTTATTGCAGCATTATTCACAATTGCTAAGACATGGAACCAAGCCAAATGCCCACAAACGGATGAATGGGTTGAAAAACTGTGGCACATGTACTCTATGGAATGCTACTCAGCCGTAAAAACAACAAGACCCTGGCTTTTGACAGAAAGTGGATGAATATGGAAGATTTACTGCTGAGTGAAGCAAGCCAGGCTATGAACGAGAGACATTGTATGTCTCCACTTAATATATACTGAGTGTCTGCACTCTATAGTGAGTGACTAAAAATATAGAAACATAGAAAATTGTTATAAATACTAGATACAGTGTGGGAACAGGGTGGGTGAAGGAGAAGTGTCTGAGGAAGGACATTAAGGATAAAAGCAGGGAGGCAAGGCACTTATGGGATGAAAAATGGGTTTTTATATGGGAATAATGTGTATAGTATTCTCAACTGGATTGGTGAGAAATGTATACATGTTGGAATCTTCACTTTGCAAGCTAAGTGATGGATGTCATTGAATATATAAAAGAAATTGCAATAATTTTTTTAAAAAAATTCAAAAGCTATGGGGGCCAGCAGTTAGCATAATGGCTATGTCGTTGGACTCCCATGTAGTCAACCACGGTTCGAGTCCTGGACCCAGAGGCTTAAACTCACATTGGGTGCATGTGCATGCATGCCCAAGATCCCAAGAGGAGAATGGAGGAGAAAGGATTGTGGCGTGGCCATCCCTCCTGGGGGGGGGGGTGATTTCTTGCTTTTTCTCTCTCTGTCTCTTTCTGGCGAGTGCATGGACCCTATAGCAAAAAACCTTTCAAAAAAAAAAATTCAAAAGCTACGTAACAAGTAAATGGTTGCATTGATAAATAAAAGCCTTTTCTTAAAAAAATAAAAGACAATATAATGTAATTTTTACATTTGTTTTTAGTAGACAATGAGTGGCACTAGCAATCTGGAGCCATTGTGATTACTAACACTGGATTGAAGTGAGTTGAGGCTGCTGTTGTCTGTACCTGTAAGAGCTGAGCTGTAACCAATTCAGTCTTGCTTCTGGGATGTAATCTCCAAACTCCTACTACAAGGCACATGGTTCTCTAAATTTTTGAGGTCTCTGGACTTTAACATTTTTCCTTATAGTTTTTTTCTTTTTTTTTTTCCTTTCTAATTATTATTCATGATAGAGTGTATGCACATACACACAAGAGGAAGAGAGAGAGACAAAGACAGAGGTGACCCTCCACTGGGTCTTGTCATGGTGTGATGCTCTCTGCCATTCCTTCGGCCTATCATATCTTGGGCCCCAGAGCACCTGCTCTGCCTATCTCAGGCTGGCTGGGCTGAGGAGTCAAACCTGGAGTCAAATCAGTGGCCATGGGGATCTGGCTTCTCCTGAGCAGTGTGTTTCTTTTGCCCCTGTAGTTTTGCAAGTTGATCACAAGTTCTGCTCAGCTTTCTTCTCACTCACCAATTTCAGAATTGGCAGATATACGTAGGAGAAATGTCTATAAGAGCTGGACTCCTTTATTGTGTTTGTCTTCTCGTTAATCTTATTCCTATACTTCTTCACTGCTTTATATCAGGTGTTTTCAATGTAATAAAAAGCATTTTTAAAGTATTCAAATTTTTAGTTATTCCCATTTTAAGAGATAATTTGCTTATTCTAGCCTACGCAAAAGGGGCTTCACTATTTACCACATTCTAGGTGTTTTAGTCACCCTATTCTTTTTTAAAATTAATTTTCATTTCTTTTTTGAGAGATTTTTTTTGCTATAGAGTACATGTGCTCACCAGAGAGAAAGTAAGAAATCACGCCCCCTCTCCCCCCACCCAGGAGGAAGGCCACACTGCAATCCCTTCTCCTTTATTCTCCTCTTAGGAATTTGGGCACACACGTACATGCACTGGGCATGAGTTTTAAGCCACCACGTCTAGGACTCAAACTGTTACTAGCCACAAGGGATTCCAGCCCCTAAACCATTGCACCTCCTGCTGGGTCCTTATTTTTTTTTCTTTATATTTTTGTTGTAATTTATGATTTACATAGAATCATTATACATCTTTGCAGGGTAAAGCATAATATTAAAAGTATGTATATAGTATGTAATAAACAATTGAGGATATGAACTTATTCACCACCTTCAACATAAAACATTATATTATATAGTGTACATTTGAAATTCATTCTACTGGCTATTTTGGAGTATTATTAAATTATTGATAATGCTCTTTACTGTGGAATATACTTCTAAAGAAAGACAAAATGATTATGAATCAGACAACCAAAAGTCTCATAAATTAATAAAGATGGATTTTTGAATACAAAGATAATCTTAACACAGCCAATGATAAAAGAATCTGTAATTTTCATGTAGAGAATTATGGGAGGTAAGAGTTTATAATCCGATAAGATCTTTGTTATCAATCATTGGTCCAGTTAGAGATAGGTAAAACTGTACATAATATAACTCATTAGAGAGACAAAAATAAAGCTTTGAGTTGCCCATTGTAAGTTCCTCTAAGAGTACAGTATTGTATTGTGCATAAAAAATAAGTCCTCAAAAAGCAAAAACAAAATTAGAAAGAGGTATGTAAAGACATGATAAAACCAGTGATTTGGTGACTTACAGGTTTTACAAAGTTCTTCATTTCAGTCGTCATTAAATTAATTCCAGAGAAGGACCCAGCTATTTTTAACATTTTGGACTTCTTCTCTGTTATCTAGTTTTATACAATTAATAATGGTTCTAATAATGAATATATAAATGCAATATGAAACCTGCTGAGACAATGGTCTATCAAATAATTAGTGAACTTGTACTTACACCTGCTTGTGTGTAAAATAGTTAAATCTGAATTTTTAGCATGTAGACACTTTCACTAATAAAGTTCTCATTTTTTGTGTGTTTTTTATTTTTATCATATTTATAGTATACTGGAAGGCATAATAATTGTGACATACTTAATACTTTGGCTAAGTCAAGAGAGAAAATAGGTAAGGGTCTCATAAAGGTACACAAAAGTTGAATAGTTCAAATAATCCTTAGTTCTTATGAGAATCTAAAAATGGGTAATATGTAGTATATACTTCTATAAGGCATCTTCCTTCCATTACAAGATCATCATTCTGTTCATGCATACAAAAAAAAAATGCTGTTGTTTTTGACACTGAAAACCAGGTTCACAGAACATTCTTTTTTCAACAAACTGATGAAACTACAAATAATACATTCAAAAATATTTCATCTACGTATGCCTTTGTCAATGAGATGTATTTCTTCTAAGCAGCATATAGAGGGTTCCTGTATGTTTATCTATTGAGTCTGTCTGTGACGTTTAGTTGGAAAATTTAATCCATTGACATTTGATGTTGTTATCAATATATGCAGACTCATCCCTGTCATTTTGTTACATTTTTTATTCCCTAATTGTTTTGTATGTTCTTATTTTTATTTATTTCCTTTTAGTTTTCCTCGTGTAGTATTCCCTTAAGTGTTTCCCAAACAGCTGATCTACTATAGGTGAATTCTTTCAGCATTTGTTTATTTGGGAATGATTTTATTTGTCCTTCCTATTTGAAAGATAATCTTGCCAGGTATAGTACTCCTGGCTGAAATACGTTTTTCCCATTCTTTTCTTGTCTGTATTGTTTCAGTTGAGAGGTCTTACAGGTAAACTTTGTAAATAACTTGGCATTTTTCTCTTGCCATTGTTGGAATATTGTTTTTTTGTCTTTGATTTTTATGAATTTGGCTAAGATTCAACTTGGCAAGGATCTTGTGTTAAATCTGTTCGGTGTTCTATGTATCTCTTAGATTTTGATATCCACATGCCTCTCTAAGTTTGGTAAGGTTTGAGCTAACATATCATGAAAGAGATGTTCTATGCTTTTACCTGTTGCCTCACCTTCCGGCATACCTATAATGTGGGTATTAGGCCGTTTAATGGTGTCTAGGATTTCTCTTATGTTGCTCTCATTTTAATAGTTATTCTTCTAATGTTTGGAGGACTAAATTTTCTTGGACTAAATTGGAAGTTTTGTCCTCAAAATCAGAGATGCTTTGTTCTGCACAGTCCAATCTGCTGTTAATACCTTTGAGGAAGGTTTTGATTTCCTATATTATTTATCTCCAGAAACTGTTTGATTTTTTTTCAGGGTGTCTGTCTCCTTATGAAGTTTCTCCTTCAAATCATGAAAAGATTTTTCTCCTTTCTTGGACTTGGTTGTCTCTTTTCTCTGGCATCTCATCGAGTTTGTTATGATGAATATTCTAAATTCTCGATCTGACTTTTCTGAGATCTTTTGCATTTTATCCATTGTTGGTGAGGAGTTATGATGTTCTTCAGGAGAGATGTTTCCTGGTTTTCTCATATTTCTTGGAACTCTGCTTTGATTTTTAATGGTCTAATGATATATTCACTTCTTCCTACTTCTTTGGAGTAGTTTTTTGTAGCTGTGTGTGCCTCCCTAGGGTGAGTTAGCTCTGTGCCAGTTTCCCATCTCTTTATTGTGGGTGGAGTGTGGGATCCACAGTGGAATTGTTAGGTTCAGAGTATAAGAGGGGAGCTGCAGGGAGACTGGAGGAAGTCAGTTATGGGGAAAGAATTCTCCCAAAATCTTCCTGTCTTCGGGTATTTGGTTCCTGTATAACTGAACCTCTCTGGTCCCAGTATGGCAAAAGGCTGAGTTCAACATAGGTGGTGGCAAAATGCCTACCTTCTGTTACTGGGACCGCAGGAACCAGGTAGTGATTGTTGAAGGCCGAAGCAGCCCAGCCTCCCCCACTGCAGGCTGGGCGGGGAGGGGTCTTTAATGATCAACTCAGTCAAGGCAACCTTTGCTTCCCCATTTCTCCTGGATGGGTGAGAGTCAGGGTAGCATAAGCACAGGCCAGGCAGCAAACTCCTACCTTCTGTTTTCTCGCTTGATTTTTTAAATTTTAAATTTTTAAACATTTTGCAAGAGGGTGTGTGTGCTCACTAGAAAGAGACAGAGAGAGGAGGAAAAGAAGAAAGCATTCCCATGGTGAATGGTCCAGCTGTAATCCCTTTTCCTCTGTTTCTCCAACCTTTCAGGGTTTGGGGCATGCATGTACACATATCTGGCCTGTTTCTCAAGCCACTGGGTCTGAGACTCTACTACAGGATCAGCCATGTGAAACCCAGCTTGCCTTAACTTCTTGGCTACAGACTTGGCCCAGTCATCATTATTTCTAATCAATAGAAAATGAAAATGTGGACACCAGAGCAAGAGGTTTTTTTCATTGTTTCATTTCTTCATTTTTGTTTGTTTGTTTGTTTTTAATCCAATAATATCTGTTCACTGACTTTCCATTGGGATAAACTTCATCTTTTTTTTTTTTTCCTATAGGGCGCATGTGCTCACCAGAAAGAGAGAGACAGAAAGAGAGAAATCACCCCCCAGGGGAGATGGCCACGCCACAATCCCTTCTCCTCCATTCTCCTCTCAGGATCTTGGGCATGCATGCACACACGCCTGGCATGAGTTCAAGCCCCCGGGTCCAGACCTCGAACTGCGGTTGACTATGTGGGAGTCCAGCGACATAGTCATAACACTAGTTGCTGGTCCCTCAGGACAAACTTAATCTCAACCACACGTGTATACAGAAGTCTGAGAATCGTACTCACAAATGTACAACATGGGAAGAATCAAACACTAATTGCCTTTGCCGGGTGAAATGACCAAACTGTAGTCTTGTAGTTTGACTCAGGGATCTCTTCATTTTAATCCTTAAAATGACAAAGATTTTTTTCTTTTTTATGCAGTTCATTTTCCTGTTATAGAAAATATATGTTATGATGAATTTTTAAAATATATCCTATAATAAATAGTTATATGGCCTTACCCTTTAGATAATTTCATTTCTACTCCTCCTCTTACAGAGAAAATCATGCTGAGCTCGTAATCTGATTCCCAGGGCTGAGAAGATTTTGTCTACTACAGTCCTGTTGCCTGAGGTGAATCCTTTGCTTGGTCCTAATCCTGCATTTGTGTCTTAATTTCTGAATTTTCAGCACCACTTCCCAAAGTAACCCATCAACCCTCTGCCTAGATTTCTGTGAGTTTCAGTGGACTTTTTTTTCTGTTCATAGTCAAAACTCACTTATTGCGTGAAAAGAAGGAAGAGATGGTATTTGCCTAAGCATGAAACATCCTCAGTTCTCCAAACAGCTGATTGGACGTTTCTGAAACAATTTTCTAAGCCAAGAAGTAGTAGAGAAAAAACAAGAGTCTATACATTACTTTTGAGTGGACTAGTTCTCACTGCTCCTAATTGTATGAAATCTGGAAGTAATTTTAAATCTTAGGCCACTGGAAACGACTAGATTTTGGTATTTATTTATTTATTTATTTATTTTTGAGAGGTTTTCGCTATAGGGCATGTGTGCTCGCCAGACAGAGAGAGAGAGACAGAGAGACAGAAAGCGAGAAATCACTCCCCAGGGGGGATGGTCACGCCACAATCCCTTCTCCTCCATTCTCCTCTCGGGATCTTGGGCATGCACGCACACGAACTCGGTGTGAGTTTAAGCCACCGGGTCTGGGACGCGAACCACGGTCGACTACGTGGGAATCCAGCGACATAGCCATTACGCTAACTGCTGGTTCCCAAGATTTTGGTATTTATTGAAGTCTGGTTTTGGTGACAACATGAGAATTCAACCTTTTTGAGTTTTTTTTTAAACAAACTATTTTAGTTGGAAAATTGGGATAAAATAGGTTCATGCCCATTGTCTAGACCCCATTTTAAGTCAGAATATTGTTTTTTTGTCATATTTTACATATTGTTTTCTTTATCGCTTAATCTTGAAGTATTTTAGAAAACTATCCAAACTCTTCAGCCTTCTTTATCAAGTTTTAGATGGCTAAATGTAATCATCCATGTCTATAGTACTTGGCCCAACAAGATATAAAGTCGAAGGTATAACATTGGAACATGGATTGCCCTGTGCACTGAGAAGGACTCAGTGTCTAACAAGCCATACGAAGAATACAGGATCATCAGAAATGCTTTCCACTGGCATCCCCACAAATGCAGATAACCACATCACAGGCAAGGGGGTCACATTTTATGCGAATCTGTTAAATGCTAGATTCAAACCAAACAGAAAAATGAAACAGAGAAAGGGTTATGTACCTAGGTAACTGTATGATTTCTTCCTTTGTTTGGTTACCTTGTTTTGCTTTGCTTTTAAACCTAACGAGTTAGCTTAATATGCTGGTTTGTTAGTTTTAACTCACTATAGGGGATGTGTTCTCATAGGAGAGAGAGACAAGGGGAGAGGAAGGGCAAAGAAGCACCTCCTGGAGAGACTGGCCACTCTGCAATGCCTTCTCCATTCTTCTCTTGGGATTTTGGGCAAGCACACACGTGCACCCTGATATGTTTTTTAAGCCCCAGTCTGGGACATGAACCACGTAGTCAGCTATGGGGTATCTACACATCACCTGGCTGGCCCACTTAACACGTTTTATTTGGAAAAAAAGAAAGAATGAACACAAAAAGAGAGGTAACCCCCTAATACATTCCAGAAAGAGGGTAAAAATGCAGCCAAGTTTCAACTATTGTGTTTATTCATTGTGATATGTAATTATATTGTCCAGAATAATCATTATAATTAATATATGATGTACAATTACTCTCACCATTTTGTGACATAAAATGTAATGATCCTTTTCTATATCTACATAAATAAACTTTACCCACCCGGTATCTTTAGGAATCTCTGCGACATCGCTCCAAATCTAGATACTCCATGAAATCGATGAGTAAATAAATTTTAAACGAACAGCAATCTTGCCTTATTTATATATTACTAAAGGTGTTATAAAACAAAACCTATTTGTCACACTTCCAGGCACTCCACTTACATAAATGAGGTACAATTTCCGTATATGCTGGGTTGAATGTGCTACTTGTATTTACGTATCAGTTACTGCTTCTTTTACAAATGGCTGCACCTCCCTCAAGTAAAGCAAACAGAAAACACAGGATGATGCCACATTTTCTGCAAACCTGTGGGTGCATTTTGTTCTGAACACCTGGAAAGACGCAGCCCTCATGTCTTGGAACAGGAAATTCATAAGCTGCCAAGGAGGAGAGACAGCGCTCATTTTGGTCTTTCAATACAGTCTGTGTTTTCTGTGATTCATCTTGGCTTTTGTTTTTTTTTTTATGTAGTTTGCTTGTTTGTTCCTCTGTGAGTTGGAGGCTTGTTTTTGTTTTTCACACTAATGAGAATAGCCTTAAAAGGCTATAATACCAAGGAAAATGCTTTAACTCATGAGTTGTTTTTTTTTTTTTTCCTTTTCAGAACAATCTACCACTTCATTTTCCTAAACACACTCAGCTTTTGTGGTTTTTCACATGTGTTACTTGAGAATGTTGGCAGAGCTGGAATTTTATGAGAAGAACTACACTACGGGTTTCTTTTTTTTTTTTCTTTTTTTTTTGACTCTTCCTCATGGAGAAGTTTCTTTCCACAGCTCTCCAGGCTCAGACCCCAAGCTCTCTTTGCAACATGTCAGGAGCCAATTAGAGCATTTGTTCAGGCTGGAATGCCTTCTCTCTGAGGCTGCTCTCTCTGAATTTGCTGGGCTTTTAATGCGATGTTGAAATCTGTTCCTGCTTGACTCCTACAGCTGGTTTTGATCAGTCTCCTCTAAAGAGGAAGTTTCAATTAGCACAGCTCCAAATGTGCTCTGGAGGTATATTTTTATGACTACTCAACTAATAGCGCTCTGTTCCTAGTGGTGTGTGACTCCTTAACAAACACATCCATTCGTGTGAGTCACCGGGTGACTTTATAGCAACGCTAGGCTTTGCCAAAACCAGAAGAATGAGATGGCCAAATTGAATTAGTGGTTGAAACACATTAATTTATGCTAGATAAATGTTATTGTGGTCCCGTGGGCAAGGACTCAGGTCATAGGCTTTATGAACTATTTGCAGTAAGAGGGCTTGGTGGCAGTAAATCAGCTCTAGAGCAAGGCTTTGCTAAGGACTTGCAGCCACTTATTCTCTACTGCTTCCTTACATTGCCTCGCTTCCCTGCCCGCCCCCCTTGAGATGCTTCACCGTTTCATGCACTTTGCTATATTTAACATAGAAGCAGTTGGATAATTGACTGGTGGAGGCTCCGCCTGACTCTGGTGGAGACGTGGCCATCTATTATGCCCGTGGCCCTCGCCACAGGCAGCTGTGTGTTTATCATTCCAGAATGCAGATCTCAGTGGGCACAGCGCTCTGGCTTGGCACCAGCTTTCAGAGTCAGCGCAGCTGTGCTGTAAACGGAAACCTGGATGTCTCAAACAGCGCACACACAACCAAGTCCTGACGAGGCTGCTTCTCTTCTGGGAAGGAATTAGATCCACTTAAGGCTGGATTATTTCTAGAGTAAGAAAAGTAGAAATAAGTGTTTTCTGGCTGCAACTTGTGGCAAGTGAGAGATGATGCCAAGAAAGAATTATGTATAAATGATAGTGTTTAGACTTGTTTTTATGTGTTTAGATGTGTCTCTGCCAAAAAACTGACAAGGCCTCTCTGTTGGCATTTTTGTCATAGACAGACCACTCACACACTGAGCATTTTCTTAATAAAGAAAGCATTGTAAATCACTGGTGTCGAGGCAGGTGATAACCGGTTTACCTTAAACATGATCTCTGGAGAAATCCAGGGAAAACAACTGGCTGGGCAGTGATGAATTGCTACCTCCCTCATTCCACAACCACTAAAAATGCGTGTGTATTACTTAAAGTCTGGCAAGCCTAGGGTCATGGCTAAGGGCCTGGGCTTCAGAGTTTTGTTCCAGGTTTAATATTGATTCTACGCCTTCGCTGCTTGGCACTCTTGTGTAAGAGTTCTATTCTCTGTCTGTGTCCTCAAATATAAAATAGAGATACTGGTAATGTCTAGTTTTGCGGGGTTTTGTTCAGATGAAAGAAGTTTATGAATGTAAATGATAGACAAGTGGAATGGATTACAAGGGAAGTTCTCAACAAATCAAAGGTGGTGTTAATTATTGGTGCTACTGTTATGACTGTTGTTGATCTATTGGGTTGCTGGAAAGGTCATGACATATTTTTCCATGCAAAAATGTATCATGACTTTTTTGACAAACCAATAAAAGCCTTTTTTTTTATTTTTTATTTTTTGGAGAGGTTTTTGCTATAGGGTTGTGCGCTCACCAAAAGGCAGAGAGAAACAGAGAGACAGAAACAGAGAAATCACCTCCCATGGGGGATGGCCACACCGCAATCCCTTCTCCTCCATTCTCCTCTCAGGATCTTGGGCACACACACACACACACACACACACACACACACATACACACATATACACACGCCAAGCATGGGTTTAAACCACCAGGTCCAGGACTCGAATCACGGTTGAATACATGGGAGTCCAGCAACATAGCCATTATGCCAACTGCTGGTCCCCCCAATAAAAGCCTTTTACTTCAATTCCCCAGTGGCTAGTGGATGGAGCTGCTGGTATAGTAGAGCTTACTTTTTTTCCGGCATACTATGTCCACTTGAAGAATGCCCAAAAGAAAAAGAATGAATGAATGAATGAATGAATGAATCCGTAATAAATAAATAATCCCAAGAGCTGCGTGCTATATCTGTTCAGCCCACTAAGTTTGATTTACCTGGGGCTGGCAGATAGCATGGTGATTGAGGGCACTGGATTTCCACATGGCCAACCACAGTTCAAATCCTGTACCTGGCGGCCTGCTTTTTCACTTTCTCCCCCACATCCACTCCCAGTCAAATCTAAATAAATAAATAAATACACTTAAATACCATAATTCTTAAAAAAAAAAAAAATGACTTACCTAACCCTTTGCTCATATCCACCTACATGCTTTTTTTTTATATTTAATAACAGGTGCTATGATATTCATCTTGATTATATAACATGGAGCAGAGAGGTTGACACACGATAGGTGCTTCTCACAGTTCTGTGAATTTAATTTCAAGTGGGTAAATACCTATGCATGTGCTTTTGTGTGTAATTTGAAATTGTGAAATTTTCCTCAAAATTCAGCACAAAGTCCCAAGATCAAATGAAAGATAACTATCTCAGATTAGTAGAAAAAAAATCTACTTAGAGACCAGCAGTTAGCATAATGGCTACGTCGCTGAACTCCCATGTAGACTGTGATTTGAGTCCTGGATTTAGTAGCTTAAACTCAGGCCGGCCGTGTGTGTGCATACCCAAGATCCCCAGAAGAGAATGGAGGAGAAGGGATTGTGGCGTGGCCATTCCCCCTGGGGGGTGATTTCTTGCTTTCTGTCTCTCTGTCTCTCTCTGTCTTTCTGGCGGGCACACATGCCCTACAGCAAAAATCCCTACAGCAAAAATCTCTCCAAAAAAAAAAAAAAAAAGATCTACTGTGTTTTTTTAGCCTGGAAAAGAAACAAGCAAAAAATACCAAAAAGACCCTCAGGGCCTTTAAGTTTCTGAATTAGTAGAATCCTATATATGGTGTACTAGGTGAGTTCCCAGTTCAACCATTCAACCATTTGAAGTTCATCTTTGGTTGCCATGCAGTCATTACCTAGCTACTTGGCTGATTTTTTTAAAAAATGAAATTTTAGACAAAACTTGCTAACCTCTCTGCATATATAAACATAGTAAGAACTTCTTATTTGTCCTGCTTTCCACTTTAAAATAGAGTTTAAGACTAAATCCTACATCTTCTCTAATTCCAAAAAACGGATGTAGCACCTTTTTAAATTAGTACTGTCTGAATGCTACATACAAGTGATACGCATGGTTTAATTTCCCATGGCCAATTTACCCTTCTAAGTCATCAAACAGAATATCTTATCCTGTGGGCATTTTTTAGAGTTACTAGGAAAAATGAAGTAGATGTAGTGTCATGTGGGAATAGCTGCTCAGCCTCCATACTTAGGCTTTTCAAAAACATGTCATCTTCCATATGAAATGCTCCCTAAGAGGAGAGACACTGTCTCCCTAGTTCTTGCTCCCCAGTGCCTAAAACAGCCCTCTGGAACACTGGGTCTCTGGGAAAGTCATGACACATGTTTCCATGCAAAAATGTGTCATGACTTTTCTGACAACCCAATAAAAGTGGAGGAAGCTGCTGGTCCAGTAGTGCTTACTTTTTGCAGCATTGTTAAAATAGTTATTTAAGGGGTCAGCCAGTGGCATGGTGGTTAAGTGCACTGGACTCCCACATGGCCGACCATGGTTCGAGTCCTGGATCTGGCGGCTTGCTTTCTCCCTTTACTTCTCTATCTCTGTCTCTCTCTGCTCAATTTAAAATAATAGTAATAATGATAAATAAAATTAAATAAAATATTTTTAAAAATAGTTATTTAATTAATGAAAAGTGATTGGATCATATATGAACTCTTATTGCTTCCCTCGTTTCTGATTTCCTTTAAGTCATATTTTATAGTCACTTTTCCCTTATGCAGATACAACTACTTTCCTCTATTTCTAAACCACATTTTTTTTTTGTTGTTATTGCAACTTTCTGTGGATCCATTTTCATGGGGAATAAAACTGGAACTGGCAGTATTGAAACAGTACCATAGTAAACAAATGGAAAGATTTGCATAGAAAGATGTCTCATCCCAAGGCTACTGATGTTTAAGCTGTAACCGGTAAATGTGGTCTCTTCTGAGCTAGGAGGAGTCCTTGGTATACTCACAGACTGAAGTCCAGTGTGTAATATCCTGAAGAACATCGGTCTTGTTCCAGGAGTCACGGGACTTCCCACGGAGATGGCTAATCAATAAAAATTCTATGCTTAGGATTTTGTACATTTTGTTAATTAGGCCATAGCAATAGGCCTTTGTGGCAATTATACAGACAGTGATGTAAAAAGATAGCCTGACAAAGGAACCTCCGTAATCCACTTACATCTCACAGAAGCCAAAGGGTTGGAAAAGCCTATTAACAAGCTCGCTGCCTGTCTGCTTGGAGATGTTGTTAAGTGGAGAGTCTGCCCAGCACCTGAGGCAGTCTGGTAATAAAGATTGTTTGTAGCAGATTTCTGTTCTATTAAGAATGGACATAAAACAGCATAATTTAAAACATGTCAATAACTCAAGGCAAAAATGCCAAACATAGTCTGTTCTGTCTTTATAAAATGGAGCCAAATATACACAAGGAAACTGCCAGGAAAGCTTCTGCTGACTGAGTTTAGAGATTGTTTGTGATGAATAATGCGATCCTTCAAGTTAAAACAACCTCATGGGTGGGTGTCTCTGTCTCTTCTCTTGTAAACTCTAGGGATCTTTTCTATTGAAGGGCCAATGAGATTTCTAACCTCCCCTCCTAGAGGACACCTTCAATCCGGTGCCCTTTGTCAGCTTCATGAATTTATAATAGCTTGTGAGTGTTTCATTGTTGGTGGGTTTTTCCCTTCCTTCTTTCTGTTTTTCTCCTGAGTGGCATTTATGGGCTGTTTGGGAACAGATCTTTATAGACACTGAGGTAGGGTTAGGAGTCAGAGGAAGATACACTGACGAAATTAAAACCATCGCGCTCTGTAGAACCGTTTGTTGTATACATTTGATTAACTATGCTAGCCTGTTTTCAATGATGGCACTGTATTTTTAGGTCAAAAACAAAGACTAGAAAGTCGATATTTTACAGTGTTTATCTGGCACTTATTATATGATAATGGCAATGGCTGACAGCCTTCTGAATGAGAATTTGATGAGGATGAGAAGAGGATGTGAAAGAGACATCCGTGTACCTTGCAGATGTGTACTAAACCCCAGTTTAACGGGTGTCTAGATTAAAATTTAACACACTGTGTCTCCCACATCAGGTTTGGGTGGCTGGTTGAGCCCGAGTGATATTATCTGCTCTATTAGAAGGCCTCTCGTGAACCCAGTTCTGGTTTTAATTAAATCCAGTAGGTTGAGAGAAGTGGTTTGGCAGTTTCAATTGATTTATTGTGTTTGTGACATCTGGGCCTGATTTATTGTATTGACTCACAGAATTGTTTTTAGATGCTCACCCTACACATTTTCATTCTGGTTAGGGCAGTTCACAGCTGATCTGTGTGTAGCATTTTCATTCTACTGCCATTTTTGTTTTCTCTTTTTGTTTTTCTTATTTTGGTGGAATGGTAAACTACTGAATTAACCTTGTAGAGGTTCTGTGCCTAAGCAGGATCTGTGATCTGGGCTACCCAGTACTAGGGGACTGAAGTTCATTACCATTGTCCTAGCTGAGTTTATGGGGTGATAGAGTGACAGAGAACCACTGGCAGTGTTTAAAAATCTACTTTAGTTTAAAAATTGACCAACCATTGCCTCCATGTTATGCTTTTATAAATTTTCAAATCTAAGTTGTGGGTATGAATAGGAACACCATGTCACAGAAAGTTTGTTTCTAGTTATCTGAAACTAGTGAGTACATTCAGCTGGACATTATAGACAAGTGTTTCCTAATCCAAATTTTATTGTAAGCAAGTCAATTTTAGCATAACTGCACTTCAAACTCCACAGAGCATATGTATGAAGAGAAAATAGAGAAGAATTGAGCTGCGATTTCTGCACAGGAAGAGGGCAGGGAAGCATGTCCCAATCAGCCTAAGTGTCTCACTGATGTATGATGGAGTGGTTGCACATCCTACTTACACTGTAAAGATGCACCAGACTCCCAAGTCTTCAGCTCTTTATTTTCTGCAGCTGGAGCCACTTAGCCTCTGTACAAACCTGTGGCTGGGGTTCTGGAACAAATCAGGGGGAATTTAAGGAAGCTTAGGTAAATATCTTAGCAAAAGAATTTCAGGTCAGCCTGTGGCTTAGCTCACTTTGACCTTCTGCTTCAGTGTTAGAAAGTAGACTTTGGGGCCAGCAGGTGGCATGATGGTTAAGGTGCTGGACTCCCACATGGCAGGAGTTCAAGTCCTAGACATGGTGACTTAAAACTCAAGCTGGATATGTGTGCCTCAAATCCTAAAAGAATAGAGAAGGAATTGCAATGTGGCCATAGCACAAGGGGAGTAATTTCTCACTTTATCTCTCTGTCTCTCTCCAGCAAGGGCACGGCCCTATTGCAAAAACCTTTAAAAAATTTTAAAAAAAAATTAAAAATACTATAAGAAGAAGTTAAGAAAAAGAAAGAAAGAAAGAAATTAGACTTTGCTTTTGTTCATGGTAGTCTGGCTCTAAGTTGCATTTAATCCACTTGCAATGACTTTCTATTTTTTGTACTTGTATTCATTAATTTATCTTGGTAGATTACCTTGTAAATCTTAGATGTCTTTCCTAAATATTAATAGTACTACTTTGAACTTACATTTGGGACACACTGACCACCTATATTTCTGAATGTTTGCCTATTGCTTGGGGCCCCACACCACTGATGATTAACTGCTGTCTGATGGGCCACTGTTGGGTCTACTATCTCAATGTAGTCTGCCCTGTTACCCTAGATTCATTCTGTTATATAGATGGTTATATAGCTTTCTGCATAGAATTATCCATATTATTTCCTTTAAAATCATGTTTCCTTCATACATTTTGTGTGGTTATCATGTCACATAGAGAGTGATTGCTCATCACCACTCTGTATAGGGTTAATTTAATTTTTTTTCTTTGTGGTACACAAGTAACTTCACAAAATCTGTGAAGTTATTTGATTTTTCTGGAGACTATTTCGTGGATCCTCCTAGCTGTGTAAGAGAGAAATATGATGAGAAACTCAACCATAGGAAACACTGAACACTTTCAAATATTTAATGTAGACATGCATGAAATGTTAGCCCCGTATAAAACCAGCTTGGAAAAAAACCTTCATTATATCAAATTTAAATAGAAAATAATGTCATTTTTTTTGTTTCTTTTGTTTGTTATAAAGCATGTGCCCTGGCCAAGAGAGACAGAGATAAAGAGAGAGAGAGAAAGTGAGAAAATACTCTCAGGGGGGATGGCTAGGCTACAACCCTTTCTCCTTCATTTCTCCTCTCAGGATTCTGGACATAAACACACACACATACACACGCACACACACGACCAGACATGTTTTTCCAGTTGCAAGAATCGGGATTCAAGCTGTATCATCTGCTGTATGGGACCTAGTTGCCTTAACTACCGTGCCACCAGCTGACCCACCATATATTTTTTAAAACAGCATTATTGAGATACGACTTACCTACCATTAAATTCATTCAGTTTTAGTGTATAATTCAATTGTTTTTGTAAATTATTATAAAATTGTGTAAGCTTTTTTTTTGGGGGGGAGAGGTTTTTGCTATAGGGCATTTGTGCTCGCCAGAAAGACAGAGAGAGACAGAGAGATAGAAAGAAAATAATCCCCCCCCGGGGGGGATGGCCATGCCATAATCCCTTCTGTTCCATTCTCCTCTCAGGACCTTGGGCATGCAGGCACACACACGTGATGTGAGTTTAAGCCACTGGGTCCGGGACTAGATCCACGATCGATTACATGGGAGTCCAGTGACATAGCCATTACACCAACTGCTAGTCTTGGAAATTGTTTAAGCTTTAACAAAATCTAAGTTCAAAACATTTTTATCATCTCAATATAGTACGATCTCAAAGAGATAATTAGTCACAATTTTATATGTGAATTATTTTCAGTTAATTGTAGAATAATTTTCTATGATGGTTGAGTATCTCTTAGCCAAAATGCTTGGGATCAAAATTGTTTTAGAGTCTAGGCTTTGTTCAATTTTGTAATATTTGCACATATGTAATAAGTATTTTCAGGATGGAACCCAAGACTAAACACAGTGTTCATTTCAGTATCATATGCACTTGGTACACATAACCTGCAGTTAATTTGATGCAATATTTTTATATTATAACATTTTGACTTTAACCTGTTCCATGGAATCCATTTGTAGCATCATATTGGTTCTCAAAAAGATTTGACTCAGAGCATATCATGTTTTGGATTTTCAGTTTAGGGAAGCTTAGCCTGCATATAATTTAGAAAGAAAGTATAAAGAATATTGGGGCCGGCAGGTGGCATGGTGAGTTAGGCACTGGACTCCCAAATGAACAACTGCTGTTCTAGTCCCGATCTGGCAGTTGTTTTCTCACTTTTCCTCTCCCTGTCTCTCTCTAGTCAAATTAAAAATAAAAATAATGATAATGATAATAAATACAATTAAATAAATCTTTAAAAAACATGTTTTATATAAAGCATTTCAGAATAGCATGTAGGGATCTTGCCACAGCAGGGTAGCATGACTGTGCAACACTGGAGCCACATGGGAGGCATTGGTTCAGATCTGGGTTGACCTAAACATGCCCAGTACCTCTACATGTGCCCATGCACCTAATTGGCTGAGAAAGGCTGGGGAGATGATGGTGGATGGTGAAAGACCTTGTCAAGGCTGCTTGTCTCTTTTTCTTTTTCTTGCTCATAAAATAAGTAAATAAACTTTAAAAAGAAAAAAGAAGATTATGTAGAAGTGTTCAAGTGGGTGGCTAATTCAGATGACCTTGTTGGCTTGATCCAGGCATCAGACTCTGCAATGCAACTGGCCTTTCATCCAGAAAAAAACTTTCTGCATGAATTTAAAAAGTAGTCCATTCTGGGACCCGCAGTTAGCATAATGGCTATGTCGCTGGACTCCCACGTAGTCGACTGCAGTTTGCATCCCAGAGCTGGTGGCTTAAAACTCATGCCAGGCGCGTGTGCATGCGTGCCCAAGATCCCGAAAGGAGAATGGAGGAAAAGGGATTGTGGCGTGGCCAGCCCCTCTGGAGGGTGATTTCTTGCTTTCTGTCTCTCTCTGTCTAGCGACCACACTCACCCTATAGCAAAAACCTCTCCAAAAAAAAAAAAGTAATCCATTCTAAAGTAGAGTAAGTTTACATGTGGGGGAAAAGCATAGCGCATCTTAGGCAGAAAGAACTGTGACTTTTGTGTAAGTTTAGATCATAAAACACGTCCTCATAGGGCAGCATCAATCTGATTTAATAGCTCTGGGCGCCCAGATCCTGTAACCTGCAAGGCAAACAGAAGACTCCCGGAGCTGCATTTCCTGACAGCCTAGGAAGAGCTGGCCTTGAAAGCACAGCATAAAGAGAAGCTGGAAACGGCGTTCTGCGGTGGAAATGTGCACTCCTTCACTGTCAAAGATAATGATCTTAATGGTGTTTTCAATTGTGATGGTCACACTCTGTAGGCTAGAGAGCATGCTATCAAGACATCGAGCAGTTAAAGATTTGGTGCATGAGCTAGGTGTGGATTTAATGAAGCATCCCTTCTGAGAAACGAAAGAATTCATTTGAATTATTCAAAATAAAAGGCTGACTGTTTTCTTTTACTTTCATTAAAAGATAATATGACATCAAAGAAACCGCAGTGAGCAGGAGGAAGAGTTTGGTTTGGCAGGCTCTCCAATCTAGTTTACAAGTGTTTTTCAAGCAATTTTCTTTTTATGAACAAGACGGTATTAGACCATAGGGGGAAATGCATAATTAGATGTTCAACATTGAAGGGTTTATGATCTAGGTGAAGAAGGAAAGTGTAATGCATGCTTCCTTGAACCAATGAGGAGAGGCAGTTCTTACTGCAGGAAGTTTCTCCCTATGGTAGTCATTATGTACACGTCATTTTGATGAAGACGAACATTTGGTAATGTCTGACAGATGTGAGTAAAATCCACCATCTCTTTTCTTTCTAGGTTTTGATCTCCCACCAAATAGCCCTCTTGTCATTAAAGACAAATAAAGTTTCCCATTATTGAGTTGGTCAGATCAGTATTAATATTGGATTCATAATAAATTTTCAGAAGAGAAAAGAAGAAACCAAGAGGCTTAACAAGGATGACAACCGAATAGCCCTGAAACAATTGTCCATTTTTTTTCTGCAAAATATTAATCTTCTTATACAAGCGTATTTATTTTCTGGGGAAAAGGCTGTGCTTTCATAGTTTTGATAAAATCCCAGAGTACTGTGATTCAAACACATGCTCATTTCTGCAGCTAGTAAAGAAAAATCAGTAGCATGTCTCTCTCCCCGTTCTCATTTGATATGAGTTACTGTAGTACATTATTATTACAGAAATTGAATTTCCTCCTGTCTTAGCCAACTACTAAAGCATTTGTTTCAAAAGCAACAAATGATTCTACAAGGCTGCGGATACAAGGGCCATATATCGTAAGATGCATGATTTAGTGACAGCCCTTGGGCTTGTGGACCAGGACTTTCCAGTGATAAAATTAGACAGGTTGGCGTTGGCACAATATCGAATTTTATTTCCATGGGAGGAAAAAATGTAGTTCTCTTGGGTGGAGCATCTGCCTAAATTCTTATAAATGATGTAAAAGGCTGAGAGTATCTTATCCTGAGTTTTGTTTTCACATATCATTTTAAGCTTAGCAAGTAAATAATCTAAGGAAGATATGCTCTCAATGAAAACTCTTGTACTTTTTTCCTTTGGTGAAATGTTTCTGCAACCACCTCCAGACCACACTTCATTATTCCAGAGTTTTCTGTCTTCATGTGAAATCTAAAACACTCTTTAATGGGATATCAAAATTAGAAGAATTAATCAACACAAATTTATTTTTCATCCAAATTCTGAGCTCATTATGATTTAATAACCTTGTTTTAAATTACAGGGAAAAAATAAGAATTGGGGCAGTTAGAAGGAATTTAAACTTAGAGAGGGTTCAAATGTATTTACAATGTAAGTGTTAACCCTGCTGGCATTTTATTTTATTAATAACTTTGGAGTTTTTATCATTGTAAGAGGGTGTGTGCACTGGCCAGAGAAACAGATAGACAGACACACATACACAGAAAGCATCCCCGAATGGGGTGTGGTCACACAATAATCCCTTGTTCCCATTTCTCCATCCCATCAGGATTGGGGGCATGCATACATACATATGCAGCGTGTTTTTCAAGGCAAAATTTGGAACACAAACCCAGGACCTAGCCATGTGGTAGGAACACCGTGGAGCCTTACATTACTGCTGCATCACCATAGCTGGCCACCTGACGGAGTTCTCTTGAATAAAGTGCCCTGGTACATTCAAAAATGACACATTCTCTGATCTTAATGCTTACAATTTCCTAAAATTGCATAAACCTATCAATATAAGAGTGTATTATATAACACATATAAATAAAATTAATGTGTATAAGTGAGTGTTAAAAATTTTGTGAAATGAGGGACCATCAGGTGGCGTGGTGGTGGTTAAGGCACTAGACTTCCACCTGGTTGACTGAGGTTTGAGTCCCAGACCTGACAACTTGCTTTCTCACTTTCTTACTCTCTTTCTCTGGTCAAATTAAAAACATAATAGCAATAAACCAAATTAAATAAATGATCGTTTAAAAAAAATTGTGAAATGAGAGCCAACAGGTGGTTTGGTGGTTAGGGTGCTGGACCTTATGGCCGTATGACTGGCTAACCACAGGTTGAGTCTCGGACTTGGTGGAATGTTTTGCCACTTTCCTGCTCTCTGTTTCTCTGGTGAACTGAAAAAAGTAATAATAATAAATTAATTAATCGATTTTTAAAAAAACGATTTTGTAAAATGGTCCCAGGTCTAACACCCTCAGAATCAAATAGCTCTCTGTAACTCACAATGATATTCTAGAATGTCCTAAATTCTGAACAATGTATAAAACTGAAATAGATTAAATCAGTTTTCCTTGATGGAGGAGGACATTAGTTAAACCTTTCTGATTTGTGACCTGTGATTATACTCTGTTAAATATGGTTCAAAGGTCAAGTCTAACTTAAGCCATGTAACGCAGCACAAATTCATTACTCCATTTTAATTCATGTAGTGACATAGCTAAGATCCCATGAATGCTTATACCTCTGACCCAGAACTGTGAGAGAAATCCATCTCTCCGATGATGCAGGTCCCCACTGTTGAGATTGCAGGGGCTGTCAGGAAACAAAAGCTCTTACTGTTCACCTATGAAAATAACTATTGCTGTCCTACTATGCAAGTAAAGATTATACAAAAAGGAAACGTATCTCTCATCAGCAAATGAAGTCATTTATCTATGTCTTAACTCCACCAACTATTTAACTTCTAAAAACAAATGAGAAGACTAGCCACAAGCAGGTTTCAGCACATTAAGTTCATGAAATTTCTCAACTGGAAAGGATTTTGGAGTTAATACAGTTTAACCTTTTGTGTTAGAATTAAGGTGACTGAAGGTCAGAAAGTTTACATTGTTCAGGATTACACGACTTGTTAGAGTCAGAGCTGGGGTAAGCACTCAGGCCTTCTGACTTTAGTCAGTCCACCACACCAATTACTTGCTAAGGCAATTTTGTACTCCTAAGATGTTTTAGGTATGGAACGTCAACTACAATATACATGTTTCTTTGGATCATGTATTCTCAACAAGGGCATCCTCCAAAGGGGTGAACGCTGGTTTCTGGGGAGCAAAGAATACCTTAAATATTAGATATCACAATGGTTTGGCCTTCCAAAGGCCACAGTGTATAGTCAGTTATATGGTCTGTCTGTGCTATCGAAGTGTCAACATGGGGCTGGGTAGGCAGGTGGTGAGAGATGGAGGATTAGGGGAAAAAAAAGATCTCCTGGACCAAGATTCATGGTCAGGATCTTAGGGAATTAGCAAAACATAGGTCGAGTATAAATGCTAAAGGCCAACCTCAATTTGTTTTTATACTTAAGCTAGCAAGATGGAATCTAGAAACACATTTTTCTGTTTTATTCGATTCTGGGGGCCAAACGTGACCTGATAGCACAAATCTGCTATTTAGCTATTCATTGTTGTGTGAGTCAAGGTAAGATAAAACTCCAACTTTGATGCGTGTTTATTGTTATCTCATCATTTTATATCATTGTATATATTTTATAATGTACACTCTATATCCAGATAACTACAGTAGCATAGATATGTATGCAATTACATGTAGAGTATAGTAAATATTACTGGAACTGAATAGCTTAACATTACTGATAAGGGAAAAGAACCAAAAAAGTAGCAGATGACTATTCAATACATAGCATCATTGAAACATTAAAAAAGAAAAAAAATTATTCCTTTCTCTTTAAAAAAAAAAGATATTCAAATGAAGAACATTCTTATTTTCTTGGTAAAATGTCATTGAGCTATTAAGTTTGGGGAATTTGTGACATTAACCAGATGTGCTAAAAGATACTTTCTTGTCAAGAAAATAGTTGATAATCCACCAGGATAAATCACTGTGAAGTAATCACATTTAAACAACGCATTTGATGCATTCTGGATCTCACTTAAGGAAAATAAAAAAGTGTGTTTGGGTTTTATCCTTACCTTCCACGTGGTCATTTATATTTGGTTGTTTTGTTCTGACAATTGCTCGTCCATCCTCAGATCTGAAAAGGAAAAGTGGAAAGAAAACAAGAAGCCACACCGCCCCCACTGTGCATAGTGACAGCATTGAAAAGCCGTAGAATCTGGAGACAGATGGTGGCTTATAGCAGACATCAATCTTCAATGAGAGCAAATTTAGGATAATGCCCCTCTTTGATAATGGACATGTCTTTGCAAAGTTATTGCTGACAGCATCCTCTAACATGCTGATTTGCTAAGACAAGGTTTTTTATTGCATCTAATCTTGTCGTAAGGCATGAAAAAAGATGGTTGGGTACATGTTTTTCGTGTATAGTTTTCACAAGGATTGCCTGCATTAGAGAGTGGCTAAATTGTTTTCCATATTTTATGGCACATTTCTAATGTTCCACCGCACACAACATTGATCACTAAGTCCATTAGCTTATTACAATATCCTGAAAGGAGACACTTCCTTTGGGAAAAGTCATTATTTGAAATGAGATGAAGGCTCTGACTACATAGGACAAAGTACGGTGGAAACTCTTAAACAACTGCTTAATTTCGCTAAGGAAAATCATCAAACACACAAAAAATTAAGTAAAAGTACATAAATTTTTCAATATACTGAACCCATCCAAATCTGCTTTGTCTTCTGAATGACTCAGACACTTCCTGCTAGCCCACACTACCTCTGTTAGGAATAACAACAGTTATGAAACCATTTTCACTGTTACATAGCTTGAGCTGTACTCACGGCATTGTAAAGGTTCTAATCGTATAACGGAAAAAGGGAGACGTTAATATAGGGACTCGTTAACATAGGTTGGGAAGAGTGGAAGAGACACACAGGACTGAGCAGGATCCCAGAGATCAGCAACAACAGAAATTGCTACTGTCACCAGCTGGTATTTCCAGAGCCAGGGCCATTCAGCCTAAGCCAGATCTGTTCTAGGCTGTCTTATGGGAGCTGCGATCATGAAGGAAAGTATTCCAAAGAGCCTGGAATCGCTGTGGTGATATGGCCCTGCCAGACGCACCACCGAAAGCAAAGTGAGAACATCCTGGTTTCTCTCCTCTCTGCGTCTTCATTTCCAACGGTGCCTCCCTCTGTCAGGAAAGCCTGGTAAGAGCAGTCCCAGCATAGTAGAACAAAGCAGGGAAGGGGCCCTGGAGCCAACACATAAACAGTTTATTCAAATGAGATTAAAATAGCTTGTTTTCTTCTGGACTTAATCTAAGAATCTTTTAAGCATTATAAACTCTGTCCTATGCATAATGACACAACTTCTCCCATACTTGGTAAACACTGAAATCTCTTTGTCAGTAGGAGGATCAAGGTGGAAGTTGAGGAGTTAGAGAATTGTTCCTCAGGACTTTTTTTTTTTTCCTCAGAAGGAGTGTGCCCTTGCATGAGCATGCATGTGAGAAAGAAGAAGGGCAAAAGAACCCTCCCCCCACCCCATGGGGCATGGTCATGCCACAATCCTGTTTCCTCCACTCCTCCTTCCCATGAGAATTCGGGAATACATGCCCGTGTGCTGGAGTCTTTTTCAAGCTGGGATTTCAACCCCAGTGGGCCATGCGTGATTTGGCTCCCCTGCACACTTAACCACAGTGCCGTGGTCTTGGTCCCCGGCCACATAGTCTGGAAATGGTGGGAGACGTCTGTTTAGGCTTCTCATGTGTTTGTGCTTCAGGAAATGCAACTGGAAGGTAACACGGTGGTTCCCTGGTTGTATCCTGCAATGTATCAGAAGACATGTGGGGAACTTCTGCACAAGTCACTTCATCCTCAAGGTGGCCTAAAAGGAGAACTCATTTCTCTGAGGAGATAATATCTTTAGCTAACTCTAAAACACTCCAAATGATGTCTTCCCCGTAGGGAGTCCCTCGTATCTGCTGCTGAGATAGGTTGACAGTGCCAGGTTCTTTTTTGACAAAAATGCACAGACAACTCCAATTATGTAAAGGCTCTGGGCTGAAACTTAATAGTACATGAGTCGCTCTAGCATGTCAGGGTCCAATCAATTCTTTTGTCTCTCACAATAACACAGAAGCCTTATGGACTGTTATTTTTGTTCTCTAATACAATTCTTAAATACTTTTAAGGTGATACTTCAACTAGTAATATACTTATTGAGTCCTGACTAGTTGACAGACACTGATGTGAGCATTTTACTCTTGTCGATTAATTTAGTACTTTCTCCAAGCCTGTGGACAGGTTGCAGTATTACATTCAGTTTAGGAATGGGAAAATAGAGGTCAAGGATATGTATGTGTCTAAATGCATTGAGGTAGTAACTGGTAGAGCTGGATAGTACTACAATACTTATCAGTATCCCATGATGACCCTGTAAAGATTAGTGGCACATAATTTTATCTGATTCCTCATACAAAAATTTTCCTAGTGAAAAGTATGATTGTTTCAAAAATAAAGAAATAAAATTTTTTAAAAAGTAGATTGCTTCTCTTGAGGAAAGACAAAATGACAGTCATACTAAATGTACACATGTTGACATTGAGTAGGTTAGGGTATTTCATGTGTTCTTTTCAAGAAAGAACTTAAATATACTTTTCTATTGGTTTCCCAGATCTGAGAGAGGTTTTCGCTATAGGACGTGTGTGCTTGCCAGACAGACAGAGAGAGACATAGAGAGAGAAAGCGAGAAATCACCCCCCTCGGGGGATGGTCACGTCGCAATCCCTTCTCCTCCATTCTCCTCTCAGGATCTTGGGCATGCACACACACGCGTCTGGCGTGAGTTTTAAGCCACCGGGTCTGGGACGTGAACCACGGTCGACTACGTGGGAGTCCAGCGACATAGCCATTATGCTAACGGCTGATTCCCACCATCAATATTTTTTTTGCATCCAATGTTAATTAAACAAAATTTTCTTTAAGCAAGTAAAAGCAGTGACTTGGGCCAGTCCTGTAGCCTAGTGGTTAAGGGAGCCAAATCCCACATGGATGATCACAGTCTGAATTTTAGCCCTGCAGATTGAAAAACATTCCAAGCACATGTGTGTGTGCATGCATGCTCCAAAATTCCCATAGAATAGAGGAATGAAGGAGAAAGAATTACAGTATGATTATGCCCCATGGGAAGGGGTTTTCTCCTCATTCTCCCCACTCCCATCTTCTATCTTTCTCTGGGGGAACACACATGTCCTTTGACAATTAATAAATAAAGCAGTGGGAACAATAATAGTAACATTTTTGTTTCTGGGGATATAAAACCCTAGGGGAAGAAACTACTGAAAGTCTGTTCTGATTGAAAGGGGCAGGGTCTGGTCACCCAAAGACCTCTGAAAATTGGTCAAATTATAGAAACACAAAAGTGTTTGCTTGGATTACATTTGAGCCCTGACTTTTGAGTGATTTTGTCTTCTCTTATAATTACCAGTTAGTAGTGTGGGCCAATCTAGACATCAGATGCTAACAGAGATCACAGGTGTAGAGGCTAATGCCAGTCAACTGCACACCATCAAGCACGTCAGGATGAGCAGCTTGTCCTGTCTCCAGGCCAGGGATGCAAAATGGGAGAGTTGATTTATCTACATGTCTATCTACTACAACCTATATATGTCTCTCTTCTTTTTACATATGAAACTTCATGGAATGGTTAGACTATTTCTAATTTTTAACCTAATTCCTCTAGCTAACTGAGAAATTCATTATAACGTTACCCTTCTAATTAAATTTATTTACAGATGTAAATTTTACTACTTCCAAGAATTCTATACTTCTCTACCGCTTAGCACTTAGGGGAAGCCTTCATATCTGTCTATAACTACCACCTTCTAGAATTTCTCCTGAGTATAGTCTTTACCTCTACTCATCACCTTTTGTAATAAAATTTTATATAAATGACTGTACTATCATAGTGCTGCAGTGCGGAGATGTATCTAATAAGTGTAATACATTATCTTTTTAGTCCATAGATCTGTGAGTTTTGTTTTCTTTTCCCCAGTGTAACTGGTAAAGTCACGGTGGAGGGGTCACACAGGCTTGGCGGCTTGCTCTCCATCTCTGCTCAGTCCTGACTGGGTTTCTGCAGATCAATGATGTAGTAACAGAATTCAGGTTTCTTTGATAGGACTAAGGAACAGTGGCACCTCCCTGGGCAGGCTGGAGACTGTGATTTCCTGCTACATTTTTCTGTTTTTTTTTTTTTTTTCTGAAGGTGGAACCTAACGCTGCTACTTCTCTGAGCAGGCATCCCCATATTTGTCCTTGGGCAATGGCTCCCTGCTCCTATTTGGACTGGACTGGCCTCTGAGAGGAGCTTTGGCCGAAGAGCTTGGTCAATACGTAAGTTCTCCTCTGGGAAGTGAGGCATCAACCCTATCTAATCCTCTCTTGGGATGTTTGAATGTGAAACACAGAGAAAGGGGTGTGATAACAGGGTAGAGTGCCAAGGCAACTGAGAGGCAGGTAGGAAGTTGTAAGCAAAAAACAGGAGAAAACAAGCAGTGATAGCGTAAATACCATGAGCTGGAGAGCAAAAGTCATAGCCACAACTGCAGTAGAAAGGCAGGAAAAGACCAGGGGCAGACACCGGGGGAGCTGCCACAGGACACTAGTTGACTCTTACTGGGACTTGAGCTAGAGTGTTCTGACTTACCTGCCAGGGCTCTCAAATCTTACTAAAACCAGTTGAGACCACGTTCCATGATTTCTTCCTTCAGGGTGTATCGTTAACAGAAACCTGTGTCACCCACAGAGCCCTTGTCCTCATCTGTGTTGTTTCTGATGTGAAAAAGGCCAATGTAAGAGTACCTATATACAATCTCTTTCTTTTTCTTTCTTTCTTTCTTTCTTTCTTTCTTTCTTTCTTTCTTTCTTTCTTTCTTTCTTTCTTTCCCTCTCTCTCTTTCTTTTTTCTTCCTTTCTTTCTTCCTCCCTCTCTCTTTCTTTCTTTCTTTTTCTTTACTTCTTTCTCTTTATTTCCTTCCTTCCTTTCTTTCTCTTTCCTGTCTTTCTTTTTCTATTTCTTCTTTTCTTCCTGCCTTTCTTCTTTTTTTTCTCTTTCTTTTTAGTGCCAGAGGGCACAAACACTCACCAGAGAGAGAGGGAAGCAGGAAGAAAGCATCCCCTCAATAAAGCATGCTTATGTATCAATCCCTTGTTCTTCATTCCTCCATCCCATCAGGATTTGGGGCACACATAATACACCTAGCATGTTTTTCAAGTGGACAGAGCTGAAATTTGAGCCGCAATCGGCCATGTGGGATCTGCCTCCCTTAAATACCAGGCCTTCAAGCTGCTATACTTATTATTGTTTCAACAATTTAATCAAAAGTTTCTTGCTTTTGACCTCAAACTTCTGATAGGTAAAAAATACACATTAGTATACCAAAGGCTGGCTATAAAAATACTGGACCATTACTAATCGTACAGAAATGGATTCCTATGATCCTAAAAACTTAGCTTCTATTTTATTGTATATATTTTTATTCTCTAAGACTTCTGCATGCCTGTTATTTGTAAAGTTTTGTCCTAACAATAAAATGGATGTCAGCAACTACTGTAAGCTCCCGAAACATACACTTCTCGCCAATATATATTTGCAACTATTTTGTTAATGCAATTGCCACAAGACATCATGAAGACAAAGAACCAAGCTTGCTTGTTCCCTAGTGAATGCCTAATGTCCAGCCCATAGTAGGAATTCACTAACTAATTTTTTTCTTTATTTTAGGTTTTTTTTTTTTTGTTTTTTTTTTTTTTTTTTTTTTTTTTTTTTTTTTTTTTTTTTATGGCATATGCACTTGCAAGATAGAGACAGAGACAAAAAGAGAGAAAGTGAGAAATCACAACTGCCCCACCCCCGGGGGATAGCCAAGCCGCAACCACTTCCCCTTCATTCTCCTCCTGGTATTTTGGGTACACATTCTCATGCACCCAGTGTGAGTCTCAAGCCAGTGGGTCTGGGACTCAAACTCCTTCTGGCTATGTGGGAGCCCAATGCCTTAGCCACCATGCCACTTACTAGCCCACAATAACTTCTTCTTCTTTTTTTTTTTTTAGAGGTTTTTGCTATAGGGCATGTGTGCTCACCAGAAAGACATAGAAAGACAAAGAGACAGAAAGGGAGAAATCACCCCCCAGGGGGAATGGCCATACCGCAATCCCTTCTCTCCATTCTCCTCTCTGGATCTCGGGTGCACACCCACTTGCACCTGACCAGGTCCAGGACTCAAACCACGGTCAACTACTTGGGAGTCCAACAACATAGCCATTATGCCAACTGCTGGTCCCGACAATAACTAATTCTTAAGTGAAGAGTAAAAGATAAATGAATGCATGTCATTGTGATTTTATTTGCAGGCCCTGGTTTTGTGACTCTTATACACAGGTCCTGGTTTATTATGTCTTGAGTTCTACTTTAAAGAATCCAAAGACAAACAAGGCATGGAGATGGGAGACTGCCTCATGTTTAAGTTTCTTGTTGGTAGAAATACTTCAGATCACTAAATCCTTGTTCCTTCATCAACTGGTCATAGCCTTTTGTCTTGCCTAACGATCTAGAGAGCATTTCAAATGAAGTGAGTTTTTACATTGCTTTTCTAATTCTCTGCTATTTGAGCTGCTTGCACTCAGACATAGACCCCACTATCCCTGCCATGGTTCAAATGCTGGTATTTGAATTGTTCAGCTGACATCTCCCTGGCTGCCAGTTGGCACTGACGTCTCTGGTCTCAGCTCCTAGACTGCTGACTCTTAAGGAGTCTCACATGTTTAGGAGTATGGATAGCCGTGTTTCCCTAAGAAAACAGTACCTATGGGACCAGCAGTTAGCGTAATGGCTATGTCCCTGGACTCCCATGTAGTCGACTGCGGTTCGAGTCCTGGACCCGGTGGCTTAAACTCACGTTGGGTGTGTGTGAGTGAGTGCCCAAGATCCCTAGAGGAGAATGGAGGAGAAGGGATTGTGACGTGGCCATTCCCCCAGGGGGGTGATTTCTCGGGGGATGATTTCTCGCTTTTTGTCTCTCTGTCTTTCTCTGTCTTTCTGGCAAGCACACATGCCCTATAGCAAAAACCTCTTAAAAAAAAAAAAGAAAAGAAAGAAAAGAAATGCAGGCACAAGACTCCAACTGGAGAGAGCTGAAGAATGAGCTGAGTCCAGCAAGGCCAAAGACACAAGTTTGATGCTTCGGGACTCCTTCAGTATATCCAAGATGGCACCCAGAGTTTCAGATCGACTGTCTGCCCACTTGGGTTTCACACTCGCTCAGGGCCTGTTACACTCTCGTGAAATATAAATTTCTACTTTGTGCCTGTTCCGCCATTGTGTTTTCAGAGTATGTTTGGATTGTTAGAAAAGTCATGATGCATTTTTACAGAGAAAAACGTAGGAAAAACGCTTCATGACTTTTCTAACAACCCAATAATTCATTTTGAATTCTAAGCTCTTAGCTAAAAGCCATTTGACTGAGTGTCAGACTGAGGCTTTGAACTTAGACTTCTGAGTCAGTTTGGGAGTGAGTCAAGACTTCTGGGACTACTGGAATGAGAAGATTACATGTTACGTATGAAAAGAACATGAACTTGGATGCCAGAGGTAGAATGTTATGGTTTGAATAATAGTTGGTCCTCCAAAGTTTCATATCTTGAAATTTGGTGTTTGAAGGTAGTAAACCCTAGAAAGTGATGATTGGATGGTAGTGATTTCATCATGAAGGTACAATTCTGTCAACCACACTCATATTATTAAATATTCTCGTCCAAAAATAATTTATTAATAATTAGATAATATTCCCCGCCATCTCCCCACCACCAATACTAACACTATAAGATTATTTTGAAGCAAATTTGGGGTATATAACTTCATCATAAATAAGTCTGTAGAAATTTCTAAAAGAGGAGGATTCTATAAATATAATCACAATTTCGTGGTCAGAACTAAAATAAACTAACAGGAAGTTCTAAATAGTATCATATACTTGGTCATTGTTCAAGTTTTCTTCACCAGCCATGATTTTTTGTTATAGATTGTTTTTGAATCTAGATATGAATAATTTCAGATATTATAAGTACTTAATTTTTCTCTTGTTTCTTTTAATTTAGAGGGCTTCCCTTTTCCCCCCCTCTCTCTCTCTTCCTCCCTTGCAATTTATTTGTTGATAAACTAAAAGTTTGGTCTCATAAAGAATATTACAAACTGGATTTTTTTCTAATTATATCATTGTGGTGTTATTTCTTCCATTATTTTCTCTTTTCCCATTTTTTTCCTGTAAAGTAGCACTACCTCTGTAGATATTTTTACCAGGCTCAGAATTGATTATTTTTGGACAAGAATATTTAATAAGAAGTGCTATATATTTTCATTAAATTGACACAAAATTCTATGTTTTTTCTTGTTCAGATATTAGCAGTCTTTGGTGATCATTGCATAGATCCATTAATTCATTTGGTGTTGCAAAAACCCTCTTAATTTTTTTTTTTTTTTGCCTTGTACTTGGAATTAACCATTTCTTTCAGGAAAACCCCAGTACCTTTTAGTTGAAAGTGATATTTAGAGAACACAATCTGGGTCTTCCTGATTTGGAGTTACTCACTGTCACTTGGCCTTGTCAATGAATATAGGTAGGAGACATATCCTACTTTCATATTGATATTTACCTTTGAAATTCAGGATTTTTACTTAACTTCAATCCTGCAGAGTGATAGTTTCTATAGTCATTAGAGAAGATGATTTCCTAGTGAGAGTGTGGAGAGGGCTGAAAACCTGAGTCTTATAAAAAAAAAAAAAAAAAAAAAAAAAAAAACACCTGAAAAGCTGGCAGAGAAGAAACAAGTGGGTATGGTGCTCTGAAAGCAAAAATAACTGAATGTTCTGAGGATACAATGGCATCGAATGATTCCAAGAAGTCCAATAATATGAGGTGACATTGTATGACTCCATCTTGGCAAAAGAGAGAGGATTATTTCAGTGGGATGGCTGGAGTAAAATCCACTCAGAGTGAGCTAAGTAGCTGGGAGGTGAGAAAATGGAAATAGTAAGGATGGAGATGCATCCTAATAATGAACGATGGAAAAAAGAAGTCCATTTAGAAGTAGTTTTGCCTCAAGAAGGATTTCTTAATGGATAAACCTCAGATCTCAGTCAGGGAAATTTCTTTCTGAAGAAATTGGAACGAGAAAGGGATTCATGCTGACAAAATATAAATTAATGGGGCATACATAGATGTCAAGGCAGCTGTCCTTTTATATTACAGAGCTCCTTACTATACTGAATGGCTCAGGACCAGCAGATGGTGTAATGGTTACATTCCTGGACTCCCATGTAATCTACTATGGTTCAAGTCCTGGACCTGGCAGCTTAAAACTCATTCCAGGCACATGTGCATGTGTGCCCAAAATTCAGAGAGGAGAAGGAGGAGAAGAGAATGCAATGTGCTTCCCCCACTCCCAGGTGTGGGGGGGGTGATTTCTTGCTTTTTGTCTCTCTGGTGAGCACACACACCCAATAGCAAAAATCTCTCTAAAAATATATATATAACTAAAAACACTACACTGAATGGCTCAGCGTATGAAGATGTATTTACACATAGTTCTTTCCACAAGTCTGCTTCATAAACTAAGAGAATTTCCATCTTCACCGAACAGCATAGCCTTATTAGAATTCTAAGTCACTGATGTCTCTTCACCTTGGTCCTGTCACCAGCACTACAATTTCTCTATGTTAGCCCTGGATTCCCTTTTCATTCCAGCTGATTATTCCATTGTTCAGACTAAAGAAAGACTCACAGGATAAAGAAAGAAATCCAAACTTTTTGTCACTTTGATGAGTTGTAATATATTTACCTAAAGTAATTACCTAGGCTATCTATTCACAGCCTCACTGACTTGGCCAGATGGTGTATTCCTTTCCTCTACAGCCCGTTAGTTTATTTTAGCAAACCCTTGAGACTGCTTTAACATCCCATAAACGGAGTGGATGAAGGCCAGGTTCTTTCTAGGTTAATGATTTTGAGAACAGTATTTTTGAAACCTAAGCACTGTTTCAGCAAAGGGAAAAAATCAACAGATGGGAGAGAGGGTCACTCTCAGTGATTAGGATGGCAATAAAACAGCTTACATAAGAAAAAGGACAGACCAGCTGGGGAGCATTCTTTCCCATAGTTATGCGGGAACAGACATGACCAAAACTGGCTTGCCTGTTGCTTCAGAATCTTTAGGCATGAAGTAAAATGATAAAATGACAATAAGTATTCTGATGCTTTTCTGTTTGGCAACATTTTGCTTCTTACTGAGAGTTCTTTCCCCAGAATTGCAAAGATTGCTTTGAAATGAAAGGGAGCCATGTTATTGATTAACTTTTATTGTGTAATGTGTAGGCTGTAGCAAGTAATTTGAGTGGTTTTGAAGAAAACAATCTTTGAATCAAAAGGCTTCATTTAAATGAGCCCAGTGTGGCTACTTGAATTCAGTAAATCATTTCTCTTTTTAAAATGTATAATAAAAAATAGTTTATCTAAAAGTAATACCTTAGAAGGCATGAGTATTGTTCTTATAGAAGAATTCCCAAGGCCAGCTGGTGGCATCGTGGTTAATGCGGCTGGATCTGACTTGGCAAATGACACAGTTTGGATCCTGGATCCTGCTGATTGAGAAACACTCTGGGCACGAGCACATTTATGTCCGGAATCCTGAAAGGAGGATGAGACAGAGGACAGGGGATTGTGGCGTGACCATTCCCCATGAGGAATATGTCCCCACTTTCTCACTCTCTCTCTGGTGAGGGCACATGACCTTTGACAACATTTTAAAAACATGAATATATAATAAAATCCCAGAGAATAGGGGTGAGTTTTAAGAAGGGAAAATATGAAGCATGAATTAGTGTACTCTGAGCCACATTTAGTTTCTTCACAAGAGCCCAGTTTGGCTTCTGACTGTCTCTCTTGTATCTTGAAAGTTGCTGTCCCAGAGGGTGTCACCATTTGAGCAGCACAGTGCAACAAAGATCAAATTACAATACCTTAGACAGAAGCAGTTTGGAGGTTGGATGCAAGAAGTGAAGCCAAGCATGGCAAAGGATCACTAATACTTATAATTTTGTGGAGAAAAATCTTTCTAGCCTTACATTCATTTTTGAACTGCTGAATATGCCAGCTTTTCAAACCGTCCACATTTGCTGATTCATCTGCAACTGGTCTGAGAGAAGTACTGTACCGAAAGAGACCATGAATATAGATGAAATGCCATGAAGAATGGCCTTCAAAATTGGCAGCACACGACTGTAAATGCCTTCCTAATTGGCTACAATCTTGAGGCATGTGTTGACTGGAAGTTAGACCAATTCCCAGAAATTCTGGACCTCAAAGATGGCAGGGAGTGCCAGTATGCTCTACTCTGTGGGAGACAGAATAAGGGTGGGGGAGTAGACTACTCCATGCCTAAATATAAGCTCATAGAAATCACTGTTTCTTCACTAAGTTTTATTACCTCTACAAGTTTCGCATTAAAATAAAATTATTTCACTCAAAAGATGCCATACATTTGAAAATGTCTAGGTTATACAAATTGGGTTATAGCTCTAAGTAGTTGAACATTTTTATTTGTAATTTTAGAAAGGAACAACTCTACCTTATCCTGATTTCCATTCATGTATTTAAATACTTAAAACTAAAAAGCACTTAGTTCCCATTTGCCAACATGGTTCATATCTTGACACGCTAAAAATTGCCTGGGCTGATGAGAGTAAGTAATAGGTTTGAGAAGCAGAAGTGAATAATCCTTCACACTTTATCTTATTTTTAAGTGTTTCTTTTGTAAGCGAGGAGCAAACTCCCTCTGTTTTATATTTCTCAAATCGTGCATAACAGCAAAGTCTCGCTATCTACTACACGAAAATGAAACCTTTTTCTAAATTCATGATAAGGAACTGAAATCATAAGAGGAGAGCCAGTGAACAATAGCCAGTAATCTGGGTGTCTTCCCATATGTTTCAATAAACTCAGAAACACCATCCCAAAGTCTCCTCGAAGCATATAAGACAATCAATTTTTATGTATCATCGTATAAACAAAATGCTGCCAGGTTTTATGTTTGAATCAGTTCCCATAATTTGAGGGAATTCAAAAGAAAAGAAGAGAAAAGGAAAGAACCAAAGAAAGACCAAAAACTCTGCCTTTGCTTTCTGAATGGGGGAAAGGAACACTTTTCTGTTCTATTTACAAAATCAAAAAAGTCCTCCATTTTTCCTGTGGCGTCACTGTCTAATCACATCCCCTCGCATTTGGGAGATCCCATCTGTTGACGTTAGCCAGACAGACTAGGCAGAAAATGGAGAAAAAAAAAATCAGAGACGAGAAACTGAGCCTTGAAAATGTGTGAGAAATGCTCAAAACACACGCACACATACATACACATATTTTAGCAGTTTTTTGGAAACAATGGAAATCCCTTTCCTTCTTGAAAAACTTCCCTTCCTCCCTCTGCTCTCCAATTGCCATCCAAAAACCAATGTTCGAACAATACTAACGTGTTTCAGAGGCAGCGTAGGAGCCCGCGAGCTGTGAACATATGTGCAGTCAGTGTAGTACTAAAATACAAGCCTTTTTAATTAGACCCTAAAACCACTTTTTTAACTTTTTTTTCTGAAGTTAGAGAACAGTATGGTTTTTTGGTCATATAGATTCATGCTACCACCAAACTTTCTTTTCAATTAATACACAAATAAAGGATACCTAATGGCTTGCCCAGAGATGACACATTTATCCTCACTAATGAGCATAGAGTGCGAGGACACTTGCTTCTTGCCTAAAGCTATGCTGTTTTTAGTTCTTCATCGTGTAATTGCGGAATTAAATAGTTTACACTGGCTTTTGTGATTAGGAAAAGGAGAAACACATTTTAGGAGGTTAAAAATCCACTTGGTTATGGCATAGTTACAATTTCCTGTTAGCGCCCAGCTTTATAACAATGTCTGGATGCATAATTTCTGTCTCGTAAGCCTTCCTCCCTACCCATGCCTCCATCTCTAGGGTAAAACTCTTTGGATGGGAAAAATTAAATTATAAAAGTTTAAGGCACTCTAATTGACCAGTAAAAAGTATTAAACCCAGTGCCTAAAAAGGAGATGAGAGAAAGTGAATCATGATGGGAAATAATTGTTTGGATAGAACAAAAACAAAACAAAAATACTAGCTCATCAGGATTCGCACAATAGTCTTGCAGAGGAGACTGTTGTTGAGGTTTCTCTTGGGTATTAAGCCATTATAGATATAAAAAAGCAAGAAAAACACTTTGCTTCAGGTGCTGAACCACCAACTGAATGAGATGGGAGATATAAATAACTAAAATACAAGGTAGACCAAGTCTAGCCAAGAGAATGTCAACTGTTCACTGTTGATGAAAGCTTCTTGAAGGAGGTGGGAAATGAAACTGGTGAAACGATTGAGCAAAATAGTTGTTTTATAGTTGGGCTCCTTGCATTGATGAGAGAGTTTTAATTTATGACTGAACCGGTGCTTATTATTTAACGTTGTTTTCCCTGTCTCCTGTCTGTGTATAACAGAGACAAGGGAAAGAAGGAAACATTCACTGAAGAATAGAAGGTAAAACTTAGAGATTCAATAAGGTCATCTCCGAATTATCTACAAATTATCAGTTGAAATGAAAAACTTAGGGACCAGCATTTAGCATAATGGCTATGTCGCTGAACTCCCATGTAGTCGACCACGGTTCAAGTCCCAGACCCAGTGGCTTAAACTCACTCCAGGCACGTGTGAGTGTGTGCCCAAGATCCCGAGAGGAGAATGTTGGAGAAGGGATTGTGGTGTAGTCATCCCCCCAAGGGGGTGATTTCTCGCTTTCTGTCTCTCTTTCTGGCAAGCGAGCCCATGTGCCCTATAGCAAAAAAACAAAATAAACAAACAAACAAACAAACAAAAAAATCTCTCAAAAAAAAAAAAAATGAAATGAGAAACTTAGTGCAGAAATCTAGAGATTTGCATGAAAAGAAGAAATATAAGAAGAAAATAACCATGTCAGTTTCTAATATCCCTCACTCCATAAACCTTGATAGTTGGGGAATCCTCAAATTTTTTCATTCTACAAATGCACAAAAGTTGCTCAGTTTAGTGGTGTTTGCTTCTTTGGGACCAATGAAATCAAAAAAGAAAAAAAAACTTTTTTCACTTCTGTAGAAAATATTAAGTTGCTCTGTTTCTGAGTGGAAGGATACATGACAGGAATTAGAGACCTGAGGTTATAAATTATAATAATGAGTTAACATGAATTTTTAATTGTTTGAATTTGTATTAAAATATGTTGTGTTTTATATTCTAAATCGTGCTAAGTAATTTACATAGAAAAAAGTTTATTTTTATTTGTTAATATAAAGAAATAGAGAGACTAGCAGATAGCGTAATGGTTGTGTTGCTGGACTCCCATGTAGCTGACTGCAGCTCAAATCCTAGACCCGGCAGCTTAAAACTCACTCTGGGCATGTGTGTGTACATGCCCAAAATCCCAAGAGGAGACTAGTAGGAGAAGGGATTGTGGCATGACCATCTGTCTGTCCTGGGGTGAGAACTCTCAATTGATTTATACAATACCTCATATCTAGCAATTCTATCTACTGAGACTTTACTAGATGGGAAGAGACCTGTGGTCCAGTCTCATTCCAGCCATTACAAACACCACATCCTTGGACTAAGTGCCCCAACATTAAGTATTTACTTACTTTTCTAAAAAAGTAAATATGATATCCGTTCTTTGTTATAGCAATTACTGAGGGTTGACAGAATCATCATATATGGAGGTGCCTTAAACATTTGCACATTAATATTCAATTAAATAGAATCTATTGAATAGATGCTTTGAAATGTTAAATTAATAACAAGCTGAAATAAGCTTCTTACAACTCAGCAGCTTAATCCATTTACAAAGTAAAAGATTTGGTGTTCAAGAATTTTATGGTAGCAGTGCTTTCACATACCTTTGTTTCTTGCAAGAGTTTGTATGGTAACGCAGCTATCTGTTAAAGACCAAACAACTGAGACTTGTCAACAATTGACAAACAAGTCATCTATTTTACAACCACATAAGATTCCCTCAGATAAACTTTGTCCATCAAATGCTTTTTGGAATTATATTATTTCCAATAGATATGAGGTCAAATGAATATAGCTGACCATTTGATGATGAAACGCACAGCAACCCTGGACTATTCAAATGTCTTTTCTTAGTCTTGCATCATAAACTTGTAAATCTAGACACTTCAATCTCCACCACGTTTTTCTGTTTTCTTACGATTTTTGTTGCTTTATTTTGGAACTGAATCTCCAGAAATTTTTTCTCTGGTTGGGCAATGTAACATTTGCTTATTTTAAATTGATTCAAACATTGTTTGACTGAAAAAAACTAAAAAGAAAGCAGCAATTTTTAGGTAAATTTACTTTCATCAATCTTTCCTTTAAAAGCAATTAAATTACTGCTTGAAGTACTTATAAAAATTCACTTTGGTGTTATGTTTCCACTAAAGTTTTAATAAATTATGTATTTCAGGGATTGCATGTTAGAATTTTGCTGAGAGTTGGTAACTTCTTTTAACTATTATGTAGTGTACGCTCTCAGGTGTATTCCTAATTCAAGTCGGGTATATTGGGCATGCACTTGCCCATGATCTGGAGTAAGCTGAAGACTGTGGGTAGATTGTGGTATCAAGACTCTGTTGAGGGTGTTCTGTATGTGTCTCTGTCATGGAGGAAATGAATAAATAAGTAAAAAATTAAAACAAGGGAGGAGGGGCCTTGAGGAAAATATCTAACAAACAAACAAACAAACAACAAAGGAAAAAAAAAACAGTTAGACCTAGAGAAAACAAAGCAAGAATAGGGAAGCCAATAAGAGTCAAGGAGGCCTTCTAGATCTTATTTTGCAATTGCTTGAGTAGGTATTTTTGCTTCTCTCTTCACAATCTAATTCTTTATTTTGCTTTTTAAATAAATTATTTTATTGATGTATGGAAAGTCATAAGTATACAGTTCAGTGAAATTTCACAAAATGAATAAACCAGTGAAATCATCACCCAGGTTGATAAATACTACAGTACCCATAATTAGAGGCTCTATTTGCTTTTGCCAGTCATTAGCCCTCTCCTCCTTAAAGGTAGACTTCTAATATTGTGAATTAGTTCTGCCTGTTTTTCAACTTCGTATAAATAAACCTAGACAATACATATTCTTTTTTCTTAGGCCTCTATCACCCAATGTTATTTTGTTCAGAGTCCCATCTATAATATTACATGTAGTTTCATTGCAACACAGTATTTCTTTGTGTAAATATGTAACAATTCATCGGTTTTACTGTGGTCTGAAATTCAGCTTGTTTGGGATTACCGCAATCCCAGAGAAAGAAGGAGCAATAGGGAAACCCCATAACTCCAGAGATAGAAGGATCAACAGGTGGGTCCAAGCCAAGCTTCTAAGCTTGAGTTTATTAGCAGGGACATACCACCAAGCCTGCTGTGGGGGAATATTCACATAATAGGTATTGCAGAATGTGAAGAGACAGATAAAGGTATAGATAATGTATTTCATATTATATTAGGTGAAAACTTGCCAAATTTAGGGAGGCAAGTGGGCATCCCAATCCAAAACATACAAAAGATGCCAAATAGATATAACATAAGAAGATCCTCCCAAGGCATATCATAACCAAATTGATAAAAATCAAAGACAAAATTCTAAAATGGCAATTGGGCAATTCCAAGTAACTTACAGAGGATACTCCATTAGACTAACATTGGATCTCTCAGCTGAAACAGTGCAAGCAGGAAAACAATGCAAAGACATATATAAAACTCTGGGAAAAAAAAAACTTTAGTCAAGAGTATTATGCCCAGCAAAATTATCCTTCAAATAAGAAGGAGACATAAAATCATTTCCAGATAAACAAATGCTGAAAGAATTCATCAAAATAAAAACAGCTCTTCAGGAGACACTTAAAGGACTACTTCACCAGGAAAGCTACTAAGAGACAAATAGAAGAGAGCACAAAACAACTAGGATAAAAGGATAAATCCACAGATACCAATTATGTCATTGAATGTCGAGACTAAATGCAGATTCAACTATTTTACATGCAAACAGATTTAAATATAAATTCATCAATTATTCAACAGACAGTTGTCTCCACAGGTTTCAATTTATATATTTTTTATAACCATTACTCATTGTATAAAACAAGGTAACAGAGGAAAAAGCAGAGCCTTTGTTTGGAATGAATTCACAAAAGGCTAAAGTCAAGAACTTTGTAAAGCCTATAATTCATTAAATCATTGGCTTACCATGTCTTCACTTTTAAATATCTCTTTCCAATTTTGTTTTACCTTTGCTTTTTAGAGGACTTATTTATTTTCATTTATTTTTTAAACTTAATTATTATCATCATAATCTTGTTTATATTACATTGAATCACATATAACTTTACAGTGTATTACATTTCTTTCTCCAGAAGGAATACCATGCATGTCAATCAATACAGAGACATTAAAATACCCACTTCATCATCCAATATCTTTTCATTGTTTTTCCCAATCATTATTATTATTATTCCAATTATTTTTTAACCAGTCAATCACTATTAATCACTATTTCTCATTTTGCTTCTAAAAAGACTTTACACGACACGAATACTTCTCAGACCAATCCAGCTGAGAATACTATCTTAATATACACTGACCATCCTCACTCTATGGTAGAGAGTGAAATATTGGAGGACATAAAAGCAGGGAAAATACTTAACGAGGATAAGACAGTGTGGAAGGGTGAGGGGAAGAAGAAAATAGTATAGAGAAAAATAGCAAGAGAACAAATAGAGAGGCATGACATTAGTAGGATACAGATGTGGTTTATTACCTGTTGATTATGACGTGTATAGTATTCTCACATCATCCCCTATGATAAGGGATGTTGAGCATTTCCCCATATGCTTTTTGGCTGTTTGTATGTATTCTTTAGAGAGATTTTTGTTCAGCTCATTTTCCCATCTTTTAATTGGGTTAATAATTTTTTTTTTCGCATAAGGTGCTTGAGTTCCCTGTGTATTCTGGTTATCAGTCCCTTGCCTGAGGCATATTTAACAGAAATATTTTCCCATTATGAGGGTTATTGATTCACACTATTACTGTGTCCTTTGCTGTGCAGAAACTTCTTAGTCTGATATAGTCCCACTTGTCTATTTTAGGGATTATTGCCTGTGCTTTGATAGTCTTATTTAAGAAGTCTTTGCCTACTCCAATGTCTCCTAAAGTTGCCCCAGCATTTTCCACCAGTAGTTTTATTGTTTGAGGTCTTAGATTCAGATCTGTGATCCATTTTGAGTTAATTTTTGTTAATGGTGAAAGATGAAGGTTCAGTTTGCAGGTGGATACCCAGTTTTCCCTGCACCTTTTACTAAAGAAGTTTTTCTTTTACCAGTGGATTCACTAATATCTTTTGTCAAAAATCAGTTGGCTGTAAGCTTTGGGGATTATTTCTGGGGTCTCTATTCTATTCCATTGGTCCACATGTCTGTTTTTGTGCCAATACCATGCTGCTTTGATGACCACAGCTTTATAGGATATCTTGGGATCAGGGAGTGATATGCCTCCTGCTCCATTATTGCACAGGATTACTTTTGCAATATTAGGTCTTTTATGATTCCAGACAAATTATATGATTGTCTTTTCTAGATCTGTGAAGAATATTTCTGGTATTTTGATTGGAATTGCATTAAACATGTAGATTAATTTGGGTATAATTGCCATTTTGATTATGTTATTTCTTCCAATCCAGGAACATGGACTGTCCTTCCACTTTTTTTATGTCATTTTCAATAACTTTTTTAAGATTTTCATAGTTTTCTTTATAAAGGTATTTGACTTCCTTAGGTTTATGCCTAGGTATCTTATGCATCTTGTGGCTACTGTGAAAGGGATGCCTTTTTTCAGCTCTACTTCGTTCAACTTGTTCATATATAGAATGCTATAGATTTTTGGATGTTGATTTTGTATCCTGCCACTTTACTGTATTCACTTATAACTTCAAGGAGTTTTTTCATGGAGACCTTTGGGTCTTCTAAGTATACCATCATGTCATCTGCAAATAAAGATATTTTCAACTCTTCTTTGCCTTTTAAAATGCCTTTTATATTGTTCTCTTCTCTGACTGCATTAGTTAAGACTTTCATTACTATATTAAAGAACAGTAGAGAAAGTGGGCAGCCTTGTCTAGCTTTTCCTCATTCACTATAATGTTAGCTGTAGGTTTTTCATAGATGGCTTTTATTGTGTTGAGAAATGACTCTTCTGTACCAATCTTACTCATTAATCATAAAAGGATGTTGTATTTTATCAAATGCTTTCTCTGCATCAATTGAAATGATCATATGGTTTTTATCTTTCTTTCTGTTAATATGGTGTATTACATTTATGGTCTTGCATATGTTGAACCACCCTTGCATCCCTGGGATACAGCCTACCTGGTCATGATGAATAATCTTTGTTATATGTTGTTGGATACTATTTTGCGAGTATCTTGTTGAGAATTTTCGCATCTGTATTCATCAATGATATTGGTCTGTAGTTTTCCTTTTTTGTCATGAGTACTTATTTCTTTATGCACAGTATAGTACTAAGGTCTTCCAAAAATTCAGTGTGTAAATGAAAGTGTTCTTTTTCTATCTCTTCCTAATGAGCTATTGTTATGTACAATTTACCTATCTCCAATGACTGATACTCATAGATTTTTTTAGATTATAAACTGTTATCCCCCATAGTCCTCTACATGGAAATCACAGATTCTTCATTCATTGGCTATGCTAAGAATACCTTTCTTAATTTATGAAATTTTTGTCATCTGATTTTTCATCAATATGTTTTTAGAACTGTATCCCACAGTAAAGAATGACATAGACAATTTGCTACATATTTGCAGAATAATCATTGGAGCAGGTTTTGAATGTTCATAACATAATATAATGTTAAATAGTAAAAGCAGTGAATGTGTTTAAATCCTCAATTCATTATACACTGTATACATGCTTTCAAGGAACTTCCTGTACCTACAAAAATGTGTAATGATTATATGTAAATCATAAATATTTAAAGAGAAAAAAAGAAATTCAGTTTGCTTTTCATTTTTTTTTAAAAAAAAGTGCTTCTGTGCACATTCTTGAATTTGTCTTGGTGCATGTATTTGTCTATTTCTGTTGGAGTTACACCCAGAGATAGAAATCCATGGTCATAGATTATGCATATATTCATTTAGTAAATATAAATTTTCAAAGTGGATATGCCAACAATGTATGACTTCTTCAACTGTTCCACATTCTCTCAATGCATTGGGGTAAATGCAAATTAAAACCAGAATAAGATATTTCTATAATGTAAAATTGTATTACTTTATATTAACACATATCCAGGATAAAACTAAGAATGAATAAAATAAAAAATACTTTGATTATGACACTTTTCAAATCTAAAATGTTCTCTACCTTGTCATCTATTTGGTTTTTAACCTATTAACATGGTTATTTTAAAGTCCAGTGAGAGAAATTCAATGTTTTGATCTTCTGTGTGTCTGTTTCTATGGTCTGCTTTTTCTCTTAGTCCTATCTCTTGGTATGCCTCACAAATATTTATTAAATGCTGGATTATTTTATAAAAATTGAGAGCCTTTGAAAATGTGACCTTCTTCCAAGATAGGCTGTTCCTTAGCTCCAGCCAGGATATTAGAGTAAGAGTAGATCAATTTTATTTGGTCTTACCCTAAACTGATTTGGTCACATAGGTTAGTCTGTGAGAGGTGGTTGTCCAGTCTAATGTACAGAATCCAACTCAGAGAGTCAAGAAAAAAAAAAGTAACCACATTTCAAATAAAATAACAAGATAATTCTCCAAAAGACAACCTTAACGAAATGGAGACATGATTTATTTGACAGGGCATTTAAAAGAAAAGTTATAAAGATCCTCTCGGAGGTAAGGAGAACTATGCGTGGATGAGCTGAGAACTCAACAAAGAGATAAAAAAATATGAAAAAGTTACAAACAGAAGTCATAGAGCTAAAGAATATAAGAGCTGAACTCAAAAATTTAACAGAGGTATTCAACAAAAGACTAGATAAGGTAGGAGAAATTATTATTGAACTTGAAGTCTGGTCACTGGGCATCATCCAATATGAGGAGCAAACGGAAAAAAAAATAAAAAAGAGTAAAAACAGTTTAAGGGACTCTTGATTCACCATCAAGCAGAATGATCTATGCATTCATGGATCACTAGGAGACGAAAAAGAGAAAGTAACAGGGAACAATAGCATAAAACTCCCTAAGTCTGAAGAAGGGAATAGAAATCCAAATCCAGAAAGCTCAACAAATACCAAAAAGGATGAATTCAAAGTAACTTGGACCACAGTACACTATTACCACTCTTTATTATTTTAATTACCAGAGAACATGTATGCTTACCAGAGAGAGGGAGAGAAAAAGTGACCCCCTAATCCCTTTTACTCCATTTCTCCATCCTCTTGGAGAGGAAGTGTGTGGCAAGCAAACACATAGGCCTGGTATGTTTTTCAAGTCTCAGAAACTAAGATTCAAACTGCAGTTAGTTATGTGGAATTCTTCCTCCCTTAACCACTAGAATGGGGCTGGCCCCAGACTTTTTAAGGGCTGGTCTTTGTAGACTTTCAATTGTCTCAGCTAAAGTGTCTCAACTAAAGACTGTTCTGTTTACTAGGGTACTTCATCTTTGTTAAATTCTTGGTTCCAATTTTTATCTACTAGTGTGGTAAGGCTACTGATAACTACACTTAAGTTTGCAGCCTCTTAGCAGCTATTTTCTTCTTGGTTTTGCAGACTCTTTGTCTGTTTCACTTATGAATGACAAATTCTTCAAGAGAAAAGCAGCTCAAACTGTCAGATTTATAGTTCTGAGTTTCTCTTCCCTTCAAAGTATTGACCCCTCAATCTTGAGTTGCCTTGCTAGTCCTGAATGTCCCAATTTTTCTCCTAGGTCCATGAGATTGACAAGGAATGTATTCAGCTTCCATATTTCTTAGTCAATTCTTTCTGCTTGATTCTTTAGCCAGTCAATGTTGCTTATGAATCAACACATGGACTGAGGCAAAAAGCAGCATAAAATGTCATGTTTACCTCAACGAGTTTCTCTTCTCTCAGGGATGGTGGCCCATCAAGTGCTGGCTGTTTTGATACTTTAAAAATATTGCCAACATATTTTTATTGTATTTATTCATTTTCGCTGTTGTTTTTATTATGAAGATTGGTGTGATAAAATTAGAAAGAAAATACTTCTCTTTTATTTTATCTTCCACTTTATGCCAACAGTCTCTGCTAAAAAAAAAAGTAACCACATTTCAAATAAAATAACAAGATAATTCTCCAAAAGACAACCTTAACGAAATGGAGACATGATTTATTTGACAGGGCATTTAAAAGAAAAGTTATAAAGATCCTCTCGGAGGTAAGGAGAACTATGCGTGGATGAGCTGAGAACTCAACAAAGAGATAAAAAAATATGAAAAAGTTACAAACAGAAGTCATAGAGCTAAAGAATATAAGAGCTGAACTCAAAAATTTAACAGAGGTATTCAACAAAAGACTAGATAAGGTAGGAGAAATTATTATTGAACTTGAAGTCTGGTCACTGGGCATCATCCAATATGAGGAGCAAACGGAAAAAAAAATAAAAAAGAGTAAAAACAGTTTAAGGGACTCTTGATTCACCATCAAGCAGAATGATCTATGCATTCATGGATCACTAGGAGACGAAAAAGAGAAAGTAACAGGGAACAATAGCATAAAACTCCCTAAGTCTGAAGAAGGGAATAGAAATCCAAATCCAGAAAGCTCAACAAATACCAAAAAGGATGAATTCAAAGTAACTTGGACCACAGTACACTATTACCACTCTTTATTATTTTAATTACCAGAGAACATGTATGCTTACCAGAGAGACAGGGAAAAAAAAAGGGAGAGAAAAAGTGACCCCCTAATCCCTTTTACTCCATTTCTCCATCCTCTTGGAGAGGAAGTGTGTGGCAAGCAAACACATAGGCCTGGTATGTTTTTCAAGTCTCAGAAACTAAGATTCAAACTGCAGTTAGTTATGTGGAATTCTTCCTCCCTTAACCACTAGAATGGGGCTGGCCCCAGACTTTTTAAGGGCTGGTCTTTGTAGACTTTCAATTGTCTCAGCTAAAGTGTCTCAACTAAAGACTGTTCTGTTTACTAGGGTACTTCATCTTTGTTAAATTCTTGGTTCCAATTTTTATCTACTAGTGTGGTAAGGCTACTGATAACTACACTTAAGTTTGCAGCCTCTTAGCAGCTATTTTCTTCTTGGTTTTGCAGACTCTTTGTCTGTTTCACTTATGAATGACAAATTCTTCAAGAGAAAAGCAGCTCAAACTGTCAGATTTATAGTTCTGAGTTTCTCTTCCCTTCAAAGTATTGACCCCTCAATCTTGAGTTGCCTTGCTAGTCCTGAATGTCCCAATTTTTCTCCTAGGTCCATGAGATTGACAAGGAATGTATTCAGCTTCCATATTTCTTAGTCAATTCTTTCTGCTTGATTCTTTAGCCAGTCAATGTTGCTTATGAATCAACACATGGACTGAGGCAAAAAGCAGCATAAAATGTCATGTTTACCTCAACGAGTTTCTCTTCTCTCAGGGATGGTGGCCCATCAAGTGCTGGCTGTTTTGATACTTTAAAAATATTGCCAACATATTTTTATTGTATTTATTCATTTTCGCTGTTGTTTTTATTATGAAGATTGGTGTGATAAAATTAGAAAGAAAATACTTCTCTTTTATTTTATCTTCCACTTTATGCCAACAGTCTCTGCTTTTTCTCAGTTTGAGTTAAAAATGGTCATTCTGGAGAGACCCATGACTTAGTGTTTCAGTACTCAGCAGACACTAAATGAAGTTCGTCTTGTCAGTTCCACATTTTCAAGATCAAATCATGAGGGGCCAGCAGGTGGTGTGGTGGTTAAGGGTGCTGGACATGACTGACCCTATTTAGAGTCCCAGACCTGGCAGCTTGCTTTCTCACTTTCCCTCTCTCACTCTGTCCCTCTCTGGTCAAATTAAAATAAATTTTAAAATGAAGTTAAATAAAATAATTATTTGGAAAAAAAAGATAAAATCTTGAGCATTTTAACTGACACTGGGTATAGGGAGCAGGGCTATCTTGCTTATTATTCAGATCACATGGCATCTGGGAAAAAACTCTCTATGAAAAAGGAGTGAGATTTGAAGAATAGAAAATAAGAAAAATACTCAAAATGAAGCTAAGCATAGAAAAAAGGCAGACAGACATAACAATGACTAATGGTAAATTGATATCTCCGAAGTTCTATTTCCTGGTGCTTTTTTCTGTTTTTTTGTTTGTTTGTTTCATATTTTTTTTTTAATCTCAGTCTGCGAGCTACCATAACATCCTTCCAAATTATAATCATTTTTTTTAATCTGTATGTGCTTAACCTAATTTTAGTTGTGTTTCTGTAGCTTACATTGAAAATGTCCTAATAGATAAGTTTCAGCTTCTAGATTGATAAAGTTATCTGACATGATATAGGATGAGAAAATAACAGGTAGACAATATTGAATTTTCCTCAAACTCATATTGCTCAATTCTGTTGATTATTTTCAATGAGTCCTTGATCTTATCACATGGCAATTCAGGCATTCAATTCCCTTTGCATTTCCAATTGCTAAGTATTCATTGAGACTCTGTCATGTAATCTTCTTCTTCTCCTTTATTTAATCAATTCTCTGCCACATCCATAGCACCACACCCAAGGATTTTTACATTTTTACATTACTTTGTAGCCTGTGACTCCCTAATCTGTATCTTATGTTCATGTAGGAATAGGTGAAGTCTTCCAAAAGAAAAACTAACATTCCCTAAGAAATTCAGGCAAAAAAATTCAATAATCAAGTTGATCTGAAACTTGTATAAGTTTCAGATGGTGAAACTCCTAAATAAGATGGTGTACAAGAAGCATACTTCAGATCATAATGACTAGGGTAATGAAAAAAAACATACACTGTGCTCTGTTTCAAAAAAAAATCACAGATTAGACAAAGTACAAGTCATAATATTTTAATATTAGACACACGCTTGTATACTAGATTTACTGGATCATGAGGTTATATATATGATTCTTCAAATAGAATTAGAAAAAAAGATATAGTTTTCTATTTAAAAAGCAAATTATATTAATATGTAGTCATTCTTATGTGGCTGCACTTTTAAAATACACAATATTTTATTGAAAAGAGAGACTCTATACACTACGAAACATTTCATGCCCAAGTAACTCAGAATTTGCTCTGGTTAATTGCATGTGTTTCCATATTGGATAATTCCACAGTCTTCCCATATTGACTTAAATATTACTTAACATAGACCATTCTAAAGAGAAATGTAAGACTTTATAACCTGTATGAGTGCATTTGTTTATTCATTGAACAAATATTTGTTGAGTCATTCCTATGTACTAGCCTTACTCTAAGGACTGATAATAGAGCAGTGAAAAAGATAGATGAGCTCCTTAGGAAGATGACTTGCTAGTGGTAAAAACACTAGCATAATTATTATAAATATTAGTGGTAATTATTGGATATTATTCCAATTAATAATAAACATTGTAAAGAAAATTGAACAGTGTAAAAATAAAGTGGAATTATTGGGAAAATATATGACATGGTAGGAAAGGAAGAAGGTTTTGAGAAAATAACACTGGATCAGAGATTTGAATGATTAGGTGTTAACCTAGCAAAGATCTGATAAAAAAGGAGGCCCACATGGAGGCTAAAAGAAACCAATTTCCTCGTGCTAACAAAATACTTATACCTTTATGCACTATCTTGACATACTGAATCTAATAAGACAATGAAGAAATGTTGTATGACTTACAAAGCTAGATCATAAAATATATTGAGGATCTGCGCTCACTTTCTTGAGTCATTTATTCTTGAAGAAACCAGTTTCCATGTTGTAAGGATACTCCAAAAAGACCATGTGATGAAAAACTAAAGCTTTCTGCCTAGAACCAGTGAGGAACAGATGCCTCCTACCAATGGGATGGTGAGTCAGCCATCTTGGAAATAAATTTTCTAGATGCAAGCAAGCCTCTAGATGATTGCAGCCCAGACCATCATCATAATACAACTGCATGAAAGACCTCAAGCCATAAGGAGGCTGAAAATGAGACCTAAAAGGAAAATGAAAAAAAAAAGAGCCCATTGTATGTTGGTAGAAAGTTTATCAACACTGTAACCTGCAATCATATGAGAAGAAAATGGGGCTAATAAATCAAGTCATCTTGCTAAGGAAGTTTCCCAAAGTTCTTCCTGATTATAGTGAAGTGAAACAGGTAAGACATTACTCAAGAAATGTTAAATAGAAAGGAGACAAGATGGCAAACAATGTTAATATCAAGAAATGACTAGGGGGCAAAGCTTGGACTGGAAGATAGAGATGATACAAGACGGAAAGGAGCTTCTAGGCCTTTAAAATTATGTTGTCTAGAAGCAGGCTAAGAAAGTTTGCAGCTGCAAATATAAACTACTTTTGCTGTAAAAAGAAGGATAATTGAGTATATGGAATCAAGAGCCCAGAGGGCAGAGCCAAGAACCATATAGAATTATTTCCAGGTAGAGTAAGACTAAGTCCTAATGAAAGAATTTCCAGTATTTGTCTAGTTGTATTTTAATGACTCCTGTGTGCTTTCCATTTCCCTCCTTTTTAACTGGAATTGTCTTTAATTGTCATCCTAGGGCTAGCCCACCTTTGTATGCTAAGTGTTAGGGGGACTGATAACTTATTGCTATAGTTTACAGATCTTAAGATTAAAACAAAAAAGTGACTGTGCTGAAAGAGCTGTTCTTAAGGAATTACATCTGTGGGTCTCATCTGCTTTTGGATATTTATTTAGATGACAAAATTCTGGATTTGGAGCTCTGGATTAAATCAGGAAGTGGCTTTTCAGGAGTCTTGGCAGGAGGCTGGTTCTATTTGTATGCAAGAAATATATTTGAATCCTTGCAGGACAGAGGGGAAGGCCAGACGAGTCAGCCTCCTAGACAACCCCCAGTGATTCCACAGGTGTGTGATATTCCAACACTGAGTGGGACAGACTTTTGTAGTCAATAATGACCGAGTATGATAGCTGGGGCTCCAGTAAACAAGCCATTGTCTTTTCTTTCTTGTTCTCTTGGATCACTTGCTCCACAGGAAGCCAGCTGTCGTAATGTGAGACCACTCAAAAAGCCCTATGAGAAAGGCCATGTGGCAAGAAACATAAACCTCTATCAACAATCTGCAAGGAGCTGAAAGGCCTGCTGCCAATAGCTGTGTGAGTCAGCAGTCTCGGGAGGGAATCTTTCAGGCCCAATCAAGCCTTCAGGTGGCTGGACCCTCACAAGCATCTTAATTACAACATCATGAGAAATCCCCAGCGAGGACCTCCCTGCTAACCAGAGCTCAACAGAGACTGTGAGATAATAAATGTTTATTGTTAAGCCAGTGCATTTTGGGGTAACCACTTATACAGGCACATACAAACAAAACTATTAAAACTAATACAATCTGAAAACCAGAAAGAGAATGAGTAGGGTCAGTGCAGTTGAAACATTGAGGGTACAAGAGAGAATGATAAAAGATGAGTTTGGAGAGATGTTTAGAGGTAGATTATTCAGGAAACTATAAACTACAGTAAAAAATTAAATTTTATTTTAAATACAATTCGAGGACACTAAAGAACATCAAGTCTACCCATACGTACTGAGAAGAAAGAGACATAAACCGAATTTAATTGTTCATCCCTTTAGCAAATACTTGTTAAATTCATACTATATGCCAGATATTGAGCCAAGCACTTATGATAAAATTATGAGCAAAGTACATTTAAAAAAACTTCCTTTGTATACTTTGCACTTTGTTTTTCATAGCAATAACACGTAGAACAGCTAAAAGAAGTTAAATCCAGATAGTGACAGATGATGAAGGAAATTGACAGAACTGAAGTAGAAAGCGTAGAAGGTTAGAGAGAAGCTGCTGCTTTGGGGACAGGAAAGACCTCCTGAGATCCCAAGGTTTAAGTTCAGACCAGCAAGAAGAGAAGACACTATGCATAAGAAAATGGATGCTGTCTCCAGACATGTTTAAACGGTCTTCGCATGGGAAAGAAATGGACAATCATCAAAGAGAAGAGAAGCTAGTGTTGTCAGAGCAGTGTGAGCAAAGACGGGTGCTATGAGATGAGCTTGGAGAAAAACAGAAGAAAGTCAATTCACACAATGCCTTAGAGGCTGTAGAGTGGAGAGTGGACTTAAGTCTAAATGCAGTGGGTAACCACTGGAAGTTTCTGAAGTGTTAAAATCAGTTTTATATTTTAAGATGATCATTTTATGCTATATGAAAACAAATTTATATACTTTCATATTTTACATATAGATGCAAAATATTCAAAATTTATATTTTGAAAGGACCAGAGTAAAGGCAAGGTTAATGTTTTTTTTCTAATAGTCATAGCTAGAGAAAATAGGGCAAAAGTTAGGCTGATGGCTGTCTACTTAATGAGAAGCGATGGTTTAGTGAGTTACAGTAGAATGGTTTTTCACTTTATAATTAATGGCATGACTTTTTCTCTAAAAAATTATATGGCAAATATTGTAAATGGTTACAAAAATTATAGCCTGAGTGTGGAAGTACAAGCAGTAGGAGACTGTTTCACGATACGAGAGCCAGATTTAGGCCCAGGTTCCAGCCCCTCACTACCCCTGAACACATCAGGTGCATTCGTGTGACTGTGACCCTTTCTGGCTCGGTGGCTGAGGTGGGAGTTTTCTGGTGAGACACTATCGAGGTTTCCTTTCTCTGACATATGTGTGCATGCAAATTAATTAATTAAATTTTAAAGAATTAAAATAAATTTGAATAAATTTGTTACAAACTGCTAAAGAAAGGTATAACACCTTTGAAATCACTCACAAAATAAAGAATTACCAAAGTAGTGGGCAGCACAAGTTCTTTGACTTTGCCTAAGATGGCTGAGAAAACAAGGAGAGGATATACATAATAATGTATAATGATAAATTCTACAGATAGAAAATGCCAGCAAAGGTATGCTGGGACACACGTAATGAGGATAATCATTTGCTAAATCTCTCTCTAGTTAGAAATTCCTTGTCAGGGGCCAGCAGGATGGCATGGTGTTGGGGATACTGCACTCCCACATGGTGGACCGCGGTTGGAGTCCCAGATCTAGCGACTCACTTCCTCACATTCTTCTCTTTCTCTCCAGTGAGCTCATATGCCCTGTAAAAAGTTTTTAAAATAACAATAATGATAAATATAATGAAGTAAATGAGTCTTTAAGAAAGAAGAAATTAGTTGTCAAAGTCCCTCCTTCGAGGCACTTGTAAATTTTATTTATTTACTGTGTGTGTACTTGGTTCGTGTTATAAGTGTTTGCATTTTCTACTACTGACTAGAAAGATTTGCCTTCCTGTCTTGTTGCCTTCCTGTCTATCCTATATAAATTTTAATGTTGTATTTTATACTGTTATTTTGACTTTAGGGCCCTTTTTCAAGGAAAAAAAATCATTATGTTCAGGTGATTTTTATTATTTTTCTTAGCTCCAATAAAATGTCTTCTTGAAGAATAATATCTAGATTGTCAACATTAAATATTGACCAACCTAAGGATTGCTGGTAAATATCTGAAATATTAGATATTTTTCCAGAGCATTTGTTTAAGATCAAACATTTTTCCTTCTTAACAATTGACCCACAACTCTGCCAGGTGTTTACACTTGAAGTCTCTCATCCTTTTAGTCAAAGCATTATTTATATTTTCTTGAAAGAATTTTTTGATAGGGAACGTGAGCTCAACAGAGAGACAGAGAGAAACAGAGACAGAAAAGAATAAATCACTTCCCACCCTTGGGGGATGGCCATGCTGCAATCCCTTCTCCATTTTTCTCTGGGGACTTCTGGGCACTCGCGCACATGTGCCAACATGAGTGTCAAGTCATCAGTCCAGGACTCAAACCATGTCGACCACATGGGAGTTTCAAAAGCCTTAACCACCATGCCGCATACCTGCGGGCCCCAGCATTATGTATTAAGCAATATTAAATTTAAGGAAGCATGGGAAGTAAAACAATGTGTGCCCTGTCAGAAGGCAATTACCTCGTGGCAATACTTTTCTTCCAAACCATTCTTTACTAGTTTTGTGGGGCAAGACAGGGAGAGAAAGCTACTTGGGAATGTGGCAGGCAGCAATGCAAAACTTTTGGTAGAAACCATGACCTTCCCTACTGTCATTTCTCATAGAAGTCTGTAGTAGGAGGATTTTTTTTTTTACCATAAAGTGACATTAATTGTATTGATTACTTGATTCCTTATTCTTTTACATTTTATTTCCTACCCATTTTTACTTTTTAAAAAATGTCTTTCATTTACAGATCATGTCTTTACAAGTTCAACTACCATTGCCCTACCCTTTCCTAATCTCATTTTACCCTATTCTTATCTGTTCTCTATAATTTTGATACTCACAATCCAATATATATGTATGCATTATTACATGTGAATGTGTGCGAGGTACACAGGTGTAAGAGTTTTATACTGGAGACTGTAATGTGTTCATGCCTCACAATTTTTTCTACCACCCTATCTCAACGTTTGCCTTCTTCATATTCTTTTTTCATAAGACCACAAGCCCAGTATTAATACTCTTGTTTCTGACTAATATCTTTTAAGGATGAGAACTGTACAGTTAGAAATATGGAGCTTCTAGCCTTATAGATTCATACTATAATTTGGAAATAACAGAAGTTTCTAGAGATACACGTGAGAAGCAGGCTTTCTAGCAGATCTCATAGGAAATTGCTGAAGTACAAAATTGTGCTGAGGTGGGAATCTGTTCTCTGTGGATAAAAGCTGATGTTCAGAGCCTGTGTTCTATTGTTGTCATTTTTCAGTTAGTTTTTGTTTGTTTGTTTGTTTGTTTGTTTTGTCATAGGGTGGGTGGGCTCGCTAGAGGGAGAGACAGTGAGGGGGAAAGTGTAAAATCACTAGATCACTCCTCACTGGGGTAGGGAGATGGCCATGCTGCAATCCCTTCTCCATTCTCCTCCTGGGATTTTGGGCACACACACACACACACACACACACACACACACACACACCCCTGGCATACTTTTTAAGCCACCAGGTTCAAGACTCGAACTGCAGTTGGCCATGTGTCTAGCATCTTAGCCACTATTCCACCTGTTGGCCTCAAGTCTGTGTTCTTTTCATTTTTCTTTTTTCTGGATGCAAAAATACAGATTCAAAAAATATGTTTTATACATTATATGTGTAAATATGTGTATATTTATGTAAACATATGTATGAGGGTCTTTCAACAAGGCCAGAGAAAACTGAAATTAAAGCATAAGCTTATTTTAGTGCCAAAATCCATGCATAGGTTTTTCATAATATTTACTTCCATGAACTTTTTGAAGGCCTCTCAGATATATGAAAATTTGAAGAAAAAAATGAAACAAACTAGTTATATCATTACAATCTGGTTTTAGGAATAAAATAGAACCTATTCCTTAAAAATTCCCTTTGTGTCCTTACTCAAGACACCCTATCCTTACCTCAAGGGTAATCAATGGCATGAATTCTGTATCTAGAATCACCTTACTCCTTTTGTAGTTTTATTACCTATAAACTAGAAAATGTTCCAAAGGGAAAAGCTGTGCAAAATGTCACATCTGCCTTAATGAGTTTCTTTCTCCTGAGTGCCTTTACCCTGCAAGTCCTTGCCGCTTCAGGAACTCTGCGCACCTTCAAAGAGAAGGCTGTTATGTTTTTAATCTCTCTCTTCCAGTTATTCTTGATGAGACAATTGCTCAATGAGCTACTTCACCGATTCCAGAGGCAGCATTATCCACATCTAGCTAATAATATGAAAGGTACAGTATGACAGGAAGAGACCTGAACCCAGATTGGGGTTACCTTGTTTGAGAGAGCATTATTGATGTTTGGAGTCTTGGAGAGAAGGGAAGAGAAAGGGCATTTTCCGTACAGGAACTCGGGCAAAGCCTGGGTCTTGGGGAGTGGAAATGTGTGAAGTCACTGGAAAACCCTGAAAGGGTCTCTCTCTCCTGCATCTCTGTTTCTTTTCAGTGCCAAAGTGTGTCAATTCCAAGTTGCCATAAAAGCTTGAGTAATATTCTTTCTTTCAGAGCTGGAGAATCAAAATCAACTTTAAAGAAGGCCAAGATGAATGGCACGTCAGTCTGAGTGTTACTAATAGGGACTCTCTTAAAACGACCCCCTCCCTGTCTCTCTTAAGTGAGCGTTCAGTGTTGTATGTTCCTCGAGTCATTCTGAAGGCCCTCATCTGCCAAGCTAACTTCTCATGCATGAAGAGATGCTGTACCAGCCACACATCTGACCTCACTCAACCTAGGCCTCAGAAGTGTCTGAGGATTTGGGATGTGGCCAGCACTCCTTCCTCAAAGAACTCACTGTAGACTTGGGAGCCAAGGTGTAAATACATGAAAAGGCATTTCACTTTAACAAAAACTCATTAATGGGACCAGCAGTTAGCATAATGGCTATGTCACTAGACTCCCATGTAGTCGACCGTGGTTTGTGTCTGGGACTGCGTGGTTTAAAACTCACACCGGGCGTGTGTGCATGCATGCCCAAGATCCCAAGAGGAGAAAGGAGGAGAAGGGATTGCGGCATGGCCATCCCCCTGTCTCTCTGTCTCTCTCTGTCTGCCTGGCGAGCGCATACGCCCTATAGCAAAAACCTCTCCAAAAAAAGAAAAAAAATACTCATTAATGCACATTATATCTGAATGACACTAATTCCTGCAATACCAAGATAAATAAGATGTGTACATATATACAAGAATATATGTGGAAGAGTTCTCTGGATCTAAAAACAAACAACAGACACAGTAAAACCATCTGATGATGGGGGAATAAACAAACTGGCACAATTTGTGAAGAATGTTCTAAGTAGGCCAAAATCAATTCCCTCAATTGGAATGTATCAGCTGTACATTACAGAGCAAACCATAGAGGAAGAAAAACTACATTGTTCGTTTGATATAAATCTTGACCACATACATTTATATACAAACATTTATAATAATGATGCCAGATAATATTGACTCAGAACTTATTATAATCCTTTAAAAACAACAGTGCATTTTATTCTCACAATAACTATATGAGTTAGACAGTAACTCCCCATTTTTCAGATGAGGGAACTGAGAAGTTAAATAATTGGCTCGTGGCCATACAATTAAAAAGTGGTGGGGCTGGCACGAGTGCCTATGGCTTTTAAGGCCATACCACACTGCTTCCTGAAAGCCTGAGACTCTAATTGGCAAGATATTTGCCAATTTCATGATGATGGTTTATCCCAGAGGGGGAAGGAAGATAGAATGAATGGCAGGACTTTCATTCTATGTATAGAATTATTTACTTAGATATTATTTCTTTAAAAGAAATAAGAAAGAGACCTACGATAAATTCAGCATGATAGTAAACTTTGCTTCGTCTTAGATATCACATATTAATTTCTCTCTCCTTTGCTCTATATTTTATGTATACAACAAATTTTTAAAAATTGTAAAAGATTAATAGAAAATGGACGTTGTGTCTGCTAATAGATAATCATAAAAATAAAAACTGTGTCTTGGTGTTATGTTATTGCTCTAATTAGCAAAATAATTCAAGCATGTGACTGTTTATAAGCATCATTACCTCATACATACAGAGCTCTAGGAAGTGGGATGTTCGGCAATTTCACATACAAGCCAAACAGGGCTGAGAGAGGTTAGTCAAAGCACTAAGATTATAGCTATTAGTTGCTGAAAAGCCAATTTTTGGTGCCTATGAGCACTCCTCTCATCAAGAAAGTTCCAGAAACACATCAGTAATGAGAAAGTGACTGGTAGAAAAGAAATTCAGAGCACATGACACTCACGCATTCTTTTCGATGCCAAGAAAAAGGCTTTCTTTTCTCCTCTTTGCTAGAAATAGCATGATTTCGATCTTCCTTTTCCCATCTCCCTACCATGAGCAGCACCACCATATCAGAAGGAGAAGGGGGACAGAGGAGGATGCCTCCTACTTTCTTCTAGACCTGTGCTGTTCGCTATGGTAGCTGGCAGTCATAGGTGGCTACGGAACACTTGAAATGTGACTGACGAGTGGAATTTTCAGATTTATCTCATGTAAATTCAAATTTTGAAACTTAAGTGGTGGAAAATATGTTTTGAATTAGATGCAACTTTAATCATTTTTAAGACCCATTGCACTTGAACATTTGTTCCTGTAAGATATTGTTGTTTCAGAGTGTGCATGTTGGATTTCTGCTTCTTTTTTAGTATTTCACACAAATGTGCTGCCAGTCAAGTCAGACAGTCAGATTTAATTCAGCTTGGATTTTTTTTCTATGCCCAGATATAATATTATATGTTTATTTGAATATTTCATGCAAACAACACAAGTTACAGTGACACTGACAACACACAATTCTTTAAATTCAACATTAATATGAAACTTTATTGTGTCAACTCTTTTGATTTGATAAATTTATCTCCCTGATAATGTGCTTTATAGAACTGTTTTCTTCCAGTGCAGAGTCTAGACTATGACCATGTATTTTACTGAGTTATCGTCTCTTCAGTTCCATTAATTTGAAATAGTTTATAGCTTTGTTTTTCTTCAGGGATATTGGCCTTTTGGAAAATTACACCAATGGGCTATTTTTATAGTCCCCTTTTTCTACCTAGATATACCTGTCTTGTCTGTTTTTAACCTTGTCCTGATTCATATTTTGAAGAATGTTTTATAAGAGGGAACAATAGGACAAGTCAGGGATAAAAATAAGCAGTAATGCCAAAAATGCTAGTGTGTATGGAAGGATTTTGTGACATAAAAAGTCCTCCTGTGGTGAAGACAAAGTAGATGGGGTAAGGTTTGGATGTAGTCCTTTAGAAGTAGTGGGCTGGGGGCCAGCAGATGGCATAAAGGTTATGTGGTTGGACTCCCATATGGCCAATTGCAGTTCAAGTCCTGGACTCAGAGGCTTGAAACTCACTCCAGGTGCTTCTGTGTATGTGCCCAAAATCCCAAGAGGAGAAAGGAGGGGAAGGGATTGTGGCATGGCCATTCCCACTAAGGGATGATTTCTCACTTTCTGTTTCTTTCTCTCTCTCTCTCTCTCTCTCTCTCTCTCTCTCTCTCTTTCTCTGCAGTGAGTACACATATCTTATAGCAAAAAAAAAATTATCTTTTAAAAAATAAAAGAATTATGGGAACCAGCAGTTAGCATAATGGCTATGTCATTGGACTCCCTCGTAGTCGACCGTGGTTCATGTCCCGGACCTGGTGACTCATGCCGGGCGCATGTGCGCGCGTGCCCAAGATCCCGAGAGGAGAATGGAGGAGAAGGGATTGTGGCGTGACCATCCCCCCTGGGGGGTGATTTCTTGCTTTCTGTCTCTATGTCTCTGTCTGTCTGGCAAGCGCAGGCGCCCTATAGCAAAAACCTCTCCAAAAATAAATAAATAAATAAAAAATAAAAGAATTATGAGACTGTGGAGAAGCTGTGGATACAGGAGAAACTTAGCAATGAGAGAAAAATGTTGACTCTGTAAATTTGTATATATGGGTGGGAAATGCCTGGGTGTACTAGACAAAGCAAATCCATTAGAATTATCAGAAGAATTGAGAAAAGAAATGAGAAAATGAGAACTGAGAAAAGAAAAAGTTGAGGGCAAAGAAAGATAGTGCTTAGCACTATCATGAATAAGGGGATTTTTTTAAAGCAGTTAATTGTCTTAATAATGAAACTGTATTACAACTGTCTTAACGCCTGTTAATCATGGATAGATAAAACAAATAAAAAAACCTCATTATTTTTAAAGGATTTGAGAGACTGTAAAATATTTTGGTCAAAGTTAGAAAGTAGATGAAAAACCTTAGGAAGCCTATCATAGAAGAAGTAATCAAATGTGTGATTCGAACAAACATTATAAATACTAACTCCAACTGCTGTTTTAAGATACTTGATTTAGCTAAAAGGAAAGCTTATTCCACTCTCCAAATCACTGTGTATTTGAGTATGCAAGTTGGAAAAGAGGCATGGGAGGAGTGAAGTGCTCTGTCCAATAAAGGGAGTAAAATTTAGAATATTGGGCAGTGGGGCCCTCAGAAAAAGGAGAGAGGGAACAGTATTTCATGGATGAAGGGAGCAGAGATGAGAGGGCTTTCTATGCCCAAATCTCAGCCATTAACCTCTCAAGGCTGATCAATTTAGTTTCTCCTGCTGGCAGGCATTTACTAAGGACTCGCTATTCCCAACCTTTTCATAATGTCATATCCAGAGAGAGCTTATTTTCCCAACACTCAGAGGTCTCTGGGTATCCTTCAATCAGGTTGGCGAAAGCTGGTGCCTCCTTTTTCTATGCCAATGTGGGTCCCTTTTTCAAGCTCAGATATAGCTTCGGGTCTCAAAATCTTCTCTTTCACACCTGCACAATTCTTCTCTACCCCATATTAAAGCTGTGACATGAAGACTCAGTCTTTAACCTCAGTTAAAATCCAACATCTCAAATGACACTGTTGCAAAAGCAGCTAGCAAGTTCGTGGTGTTTACCTTCTCCTATGTACAAATCTACTTTGACCCTCCAGGTCACACCCCAGTGAACCCCATCCCTTTGTGTCAGTCTCCCTCCTTCCTAAGAATCCCCCACCAGTACTGAGAGCCAGAAGCAACTGGAGAACCACCTTCAGTAATGTTTCACCCAGCACTAAGGAGGCCGGCCCTGCAGATCCAAGCATCTCTGGCACTGGTGCTGCCTCATGGGAAAGTATCAAGGACAGCATCATCAAAGGACCCACAGTCCTCCATGTTTTAAGCCCAAAAGGATAGGAACTAAGGAAGATTGTATAGAAGCACCCAGGAGGCTGTGATGTAAGGGGACCACCTTGGAAAGTTCCAAGAAGTGAAGGGCCTGGGGAGATATTTGAGGAAGAGCCTGAGGACTAGTCAAAAATATAATCTACCTGGGACCAGCAGTTAGCATAATGGCTATGCCGCCGGACTCCAATGTAGTCTACTGTGGTTCAAGTCCCGGACCTGGTGGCTTAAACTAACTCTGGGCGCGTGTGCATATGTGCCAAGATCCCAGGAGGAGAATGGAGGAGAAGTTACTGCGGCGTGGCCATTCCCCCTGGGGGTTATTTCTTGCTTTCTATCTCTCTGTCTCTCTCTTTCTGGCGAGTGCATGTGCCCTATAGCGAAAACCTCTCTCCCGAGGAACAATTCTGAGGAGACAAAAAGTAATTCAGTAAATGGCTTATCAGAAAGCTCATAGGGGGGCTGGCAGGTGGCATGGTGGTTAAAGGCTCTGGCCAACCACGGTTTGAGTCCTGGACCTGGCAGCTTGCTTTCTCACTTTTCTCCTCTCTCTCTCTCTCAAACTCTGCCCCTCTTTGGTCAAATTAAAAGAAAGAAAGAAAAAAGAGAAAGAAAGAAAGAAAGAAAGAAAGAAAGAAAGAAAGAAAGAAAGAAAGAAAGAAAGGAAGGAAGGAAGGAAGGAAGGAAGGAAGGAAGAAAGGAAGGAAGGAAGAAAGAGAAAGAAAGAAGGAGAAAGAAAAAGAAAGAAGGAGAAAGAAAAAGAAAGAAAAAGAAAAAGAAAATAATCCTTTAAAAAAAATGAGAGTGAAAGAAAAAAAGTTCATAGGAACAGCTGAACCAGAAGCAATTGGAAAAATGTCCACAAAATACACTTGAGCAAGAAATGAGTGAATTATAAGGGAAGGATCGCTGTTCAGAGATCGTTTATAGCTTGGTGCCTATAATACATTACCCACTCCTGAAAAGTCCCATACTTCCTTGGAAACCATAAATTTTATACTTAGTGGTCATCACACAAATTCTTCATGGGAAGTTTCCTTTTTCAATCCGGGTACTCAACAGATGTTAGAAGCTCATTTTGTGTGGTATAGGGTAGAGCAGAGGTAGATCTTATACTGTAAGGTCCTCTAATCCATAAAATCATGTAAGAAAACAGAGACACCATCCTGGTTTCTCTCCTAGTCTTTTAGATTCTATTGATGAGGCTGCCAAGCTTCTTGGAGAAAATACTCAAGCCAGTCAGGAGATAAGTATCCCGTCTTT
>NW_006207768.1:173739-182356 GCF_000334495.1 Tupaia belangeri chinensis
GAAAGAAAGAAAGAAAGAAAGAAAGAAAGAAAGAAAGAAAGAAAGAAAGAAAGAAAGAAAGAAAGAAAGAAAGAAAGAAAGAAAGAAAGGAAGGAAGGAAGGAAGGAAGGAAGGAAGGAAGAAAGGAAGGAAGGAAGAAAGAGAAAGAAAGAAGGAGAAAGAAAAAGAAAGAAGGAGAAAGAAAAAGAAAGAAAAAGAAAAAGAAAATAATCCTTTAAAAAAAATGAGAGTGAAAGAAAAAAAGTTCATAGGAACAGCTGAACCAGAAGCAATTGGAAAAATGTCCACAAAATACACTTGAGCAAGAAATGAGTGAATTATAAGGGAAGGATCGCTGTTCAGAGATCGTTTATAGCTTGGTGCCTATAATACATTACCCACTCCTGAAAAGTCCCATACTTCCTTGGAAACCATAAATTTTATACTTAGTGGTCATCACACAAATTCTTCATGGGAAGTTTCCTTTTTCAATCCGGGTACTCAACAGATGTTAGAAGCTCATTTTGTGTGGTATAGGGTAGAGCAGAGGTAGATCTTATACTGTAAGGTCCTCTAATCCATAAAATCATGTAAGAAAACAGAGACACCATCCTGGTTTCTCTCCTAGTCTTTTAGATTCTATTGATGAGGCTGCCAAGCTTCTTGGAGAAAATACTCAAGCCAGTCAGGAGATAAGTATCCAGTCTTTATGACAGATAGTCTTCCCCTGTCAGCTCTACTGTGGGAAAGGAGGGCCAAATGGTCTTGATATGATACTTGTATTGGTTCATAAAACAACCTCCAACCAAAGAAGATAGAAAACAAATATACTAGCCCCTCATAACCAGAATCGTGGACAAAACCTAGAAGAACTGGGAATCCATGGAGGAGCCTAGAACTGACACAAACTGAGCTCTAGCTGGAAATGAGTTAAGGAAGGGAATTTTACTCCAAGAGACTCCAGCCATGGAAGAGCAATGCCCCAGAGGATAAGGATGTTGGATATGATGTAAAAAACTGTTCAGGAAAAATGTCAAGCCCAAGAACTCCACCCATTTCTTTAACCATAATTGAATATCATTCTTAGAACAGTAAGCTAGGAAACCGAAAAACTAAATGGAAATCTGAGAGCTCTCAGAGTTCTAATGACCAAGGAACGCTCCATTCCAGCAAGAATGTTGATTGTTGAAGATCTTGGACAGTCATGCATCACAGAGCATTTTGCCATTGAGTTGGTACCCAGGTTGGAAGCAGAGTCACATTGCCAGTCTAAAGGGTGTCCCATTGAAGTGTCCTTGCCTCAAATAATTCAGTTTCTGGTTTTCAGAGTTGCACCCTAGGGGAAGATGGCAGCTTCCCAGATGCCTAAAGGTCACGCAGAGAGCAAAAGCATTCTGGAACAGCAAGATCTAGGAAACTTAGATTCAGGCCCCAGGGAAGAGCTAAGAATGTAGCCACAACTGAAGAGAATGAATCCCTGGGCAGAGGAACAGGGTCAGAAACTTTGAACATCAGAGAAAGACCCATCCTGTCCATGTAGAAAATTAGCAAAGAGCCCTGTGAGTAAGATGTCCCAATTCTTTCCACAAAATAAATAGGCTTCTCCAAATGATAAATTCAGGAAAAGGATGGGGCTGATGTTTCAGTGACATCAGCTTAGAAAAAAAGCAAAGCACAAAAAAGTTGCACAAAAGTAGCCATGTCATTGTCAGCTCCGTTCAGAGCCCCAACACTCAAACACTTGACCCTAGAGAGGGAACTGGATTAAGGCTTGAACTTCATGTATGGGAGCAAAGTGAGGGCAAGAAAGAACTCCAGGACTAGGTAGAACCTGTAGAGGACGTTTCTCTCATTTCTGACTTCTACCTACTCTCAACAGAGGAGAGTGATGGATACCACATCCTGCAGCCATGAGGCAGCGTCTGCTAGCCACAGTTGTCCTAACAAGTACAGTATGTCAGAGACCACGACATATTCCAGGAAAACCATGAAGTCCAAGGATCAACAACTGTGCCTGACCTATTTCTTTCCATGCCCACCAAGGCGCCTATATTTTCAGCCAGACACCACCTGAACTGGGCCAACGAAAACAAGGATCTCAGTTTTCCACCCCCTACCACCACCACCGCTATGGCTATAGAACTCTTTCTTTGGCTATATGTCTCTTTTTCTCATCCTGAAAAAGTTCTCCATTTACTCTCAAGAGGAAAAAAAAAAGTTTAGTTCAGTTACAAAAAATCTATTAGTTCTCAAATCAGTACATCCTCTATTTCTTATAACCAAGAATATTCATTCTTCCCAAACATACTGGTTTTTCCTGTAACAGTGATGTCTTCTGTCTGTGCTGCATTTGGGGTCTAGGTTTAGGGTATCTAAGAGCTTAGGCTGTGAGAAAGGAAGAGGTCAGCTTTTGTTCCTACTGAGTTCATGCTCTGGCTTCTAAAAGGTGACTAAAGTCATGGAGAAAGGTGGACTGACAGCTTTCTATATCCACCCTCCCATTCTGGATTCTTTTATTTGCATCTGATCACATATTACATATTTTAAATATTTTAATTTTCCATAACACTATATTCCCCCAATAAAATAATTTTTAAAGCCTACTATAAAAGTGGTTTATTGAAGTGAGAAAATCTAATAAAGACACAATCACAAGACCTAACTCAACCACACTTTCTCTTATGTTTTCTTTATAGAGCTATAGGAGGAAAGTGGGGTTCCACAGAAGTAATAGGACCAAAAACTCTCCACTCAGACTTCAGGAAAGGCGGGAGACTAAGTAGCTTTATATATTACAGAAGTTGAAATCAGAAGTTTTGGGATTTTTAAGCATGAGTTTAGAAATTTGGGAGAACTCTATGTCCTTGAATCTTGTGATGGAGAATAGCTGTCCCTTCCCCAAATCTCTTTCCCCTTCTGATGAAGCTGGAAGATGAGCTCCCTTCCTCTCATTTAACTTAATGGAAATTTACCGAGGTTCACCATTTGCCTATCTTATACCCTTGTTGTACTCTAGAGCAATAGAGAGTTCAACCTTTACAGTCCCATGTGTGTGGAGAGGATGCTTTAAGGAAGGTTTCTGTGAGCCTGTCTATCTTCCCTCCACCAGCCCCAAGTGAAAGGATCTCATGCTATATGGCCCTGGTCTCAGGTTACCGCCATCCCACTTTTGTCCCAACACCAGAGAAGATACAGACTGTCATGTGTGAGTAGTACATATGCATGAATATGTGTATGATAACCTTAGCTATCTAACTGCTGGAAATTTCTGCCCCAGGTAGAAATGGTGGTGAAGCAATGTCTCTTCTCTGGTCTTCTTCTCCCAGATAGGAGAAGGTCTAAGTGAAGAGGAAGCAAAGAAAGATCTTGGCAAAGATGGGAAGGGAGGAAGGATATGCTGTTTATATGATTGGACAATAAATTCCTGAATATTTTCAAAAGCATGTAGGTGATTTTCCCACTATTAGATGCAAACTGGATTCAAATGTAGGGACATGACCACTGATCCTTGGCCAAGACCAACTCCCTCATTCCATGGCAGTATAGCTCTGAAAGGAATCAGAGACAGAAACATTTTCCTGAAAACGATGATTTTTACATCAATAATAGTAACCTATAGCCAGTGGGCCCAGAATAGAGTAGACACTGGCTATGTTGGGGAGGGGATGGTATTGCCATACAGAAACCGCAGCAGCTAGGGAGGAATCTAGGTACTATGTAGATGCTGTTCAGAGACTTGTCATTTCAATCTGTCTAGAAAGTGACTGTATGAGACAACACTTTCTCCCACTAAGTGGGTACCTTGGGAATGGAAATTCTTTCCATAGGGCCTCTCTCTTCATGGGATTGGCTTGGTGACATTATTGCAGGATGCAAGGTTCTCTCAGCCACCACAGGTGGAAATATTTATGGTGAATATCGTAGTGCCTGGAGAAAAAATATATGTAAGAGAACAAGGAATAGGCTGTGTAGAGTATGTGGAAAAAAGGCAAAACAGAGAAAGGAAGGAAGAATGATCAAGATAGTAGGAAGGAATGGAAATGTCCCCATTATCCCTTACCATCCTCCTTACCCTGATTCAAGCTCCATCTCCTTTCATCTGATCAACATTATATATAGCATGGTGCCAGGAAAAAGAGTTCTAGGGCTCTTCTTTGCACACAAAGACAAATCTGTATGATTGTCAATGGTCATAACATTATCCTCCCTAGAAGAGACCTTAGTGGCTTCTTCCACCAATGCTTAATGACAATATGGAAGATTTTATCTTTGATACAAGCAGTTTAGTCATCAGGGTGGGGATATCACATTGTGGTCTTCATTGCTTGAAAGAAACTTAGAAGATCACCTCCAAAGGTAACTCATGCGCTGCAGATGAGCCTGGTTTTTTGCACCAAGGATTCAACACTTTAATCAGCCCATTGAAGCCTAAGTAGCCAAATTTACCAAATAGGTCTTTTCCTCATTAACTTCTGGGTTATCTGGGTCAAAGAAGATAAGGGACTAAGTGAAACAGCTGAAGACAAAGAATTTGAGGAAATCGAGGTGTTGTAGGGGTCCTCATAAAAGCTGCACGAGACAACTCCCCAGGTGCCTTTGATCCATTCTAGTTTTGCCCCTTTTCTTACTTATAGTTCTCAAGAATAACTATAGGAACGTTATAAGAATGCAGCATCCTGAGATAAGACGGGGTAGTGACCAGAACAGCCTCAGCTGTTTCAGTTCTCCCAACGCAAAACAGGATGTCCTTCAGTGCATTGGCCCATTGGGTTGTTTACACACTGAGGTATAAGATTCAAGAGTTGATTGTGTCTTTTTTCCCTCAGCTGTGGTGTAAGTGGAGCTCATACCATGAGACTTCATCCACCCTAGCAGATTGCCTGAGTCCTGGGGGACAGGCTCATGATGTGTCATAGGCTTCTGCTGTCCTTTGCCAGCTATAGGTAATAAACTTGCTCCCTGAAACTTGTATGTGAGAGTTAGTTCTGTTTTACCAGAATCAGACAAGTTAGTAGCCAGTGAACAGGGAAGTCCCTTCATAGCTGTAGTGAATGGCAATACAAGAGCCGTCTGATGAGCCATATTGGTCTCTCTGAAGGGGGGCAGTGAGTGGAAGCAACGCAGTTCATTCTGGGATTCATTCCAGTCTTTCATCCCTGCCCTGCATGTAATAGCATAGACCTGGAGAACCAAACATCTGTTTCTAAAGAAAGCAAGCAAAGCCTAGCCCTGGAAGATAATTTTTTTTTCTATTCCTAATAACTTAATAATATTGCACATCTGTCATTTTACTTGATTATTTCAATTTGATGTTTAAAGATGCTGACTTAGCCAAGAAGTAAAAAATCCAAGACTGTAGAACTCTGGGAATGTGTCTCAGGCAAGTGTTCTTTTCCACAAGCCCATGTACAAAGGATATCTCAACAAGAGCAAAACAATCTGAAATGATCAGATAGCAAGTCACATCTGGCATTCAGATCTCTTACCTTAAGAGATACACAAGATGAAGCAATCGGACAGGATGAACACACACAGGGAGGCTAGAAGGTAACGTTTTTAAAATCAGGTGGGGGCTCGGTCCAGGTAGGATCACCCACCCTCACTTGGCCTCTAATGTTTCCCATTCCCTGACTTATGATCATATGAGAAACCAGAGAGCTCAAAATAGCTGGAAAGCTTTGTCTTTTGAGCACAGAAAGTTGTCAAATATCTTGTGCACACACCAATACTGCACAACTCCACAGAGCATCATTCATTCACAGTTTACAGAATCATGCCCAGGAGCTGAAATAACATAAAATAAGACAAGAACAAGGTTCCCTGGAGTCATACAGCGTCAAGGCCTAAATCCCATACCTAAAGTAGGAAGATTAAGGTGTATAAATGGGCTGGTACCTTGGAGATGGAGTGAGCACAAAATCCTCAGAGGCCAACTGCCGGGACCACAGATTTCTCTCTCGAGCCAGGTCCTATCTCAAGAATTCTTAGAGGATATCTCAATGCTGGGTTACCATTAAGTACTGAAATAGACGTTTCCAGCTCAGGAAAAAAAATTCCTAAGAGGCCTCGTATCTATTGGGTTGTCCAATTTTTTAATCACTGGGCACGTGTGGTCCTTAAATTGTTTAATTTTAACAAGATAAAATTGAAAATTCAGACTTCCAGTTTAACTAGCAAAATTTCAATTGCCTAACTAGCCACTTGTGCTTAGTGACTATCCTGCTGGGCAGTACATGTATAGAACATTTTCATCCTCCCAGGAAATACTAGCAGACAAAGAATCCCTGTTATTTCTGGAATCCAGAATCTAAATTAGCCTATTATTTTCCTGTGATCACAAGGACAAATGTGGGTGTCACCAGGGAGGTCAAGTGAGAAGCTGAAGACGAGCACAGCCTTGGCAGATATCTACCAGTAGGAGAAAGTGGACATGGGCAGATTAGATGGTCATTTCCCAGGACTTAAACACAGGTGGGAGAGCTCTCAGAGATGAGCTCCATGGACAGTGCTCACAAGCTGGTGGTGATGAGTTCTGCAAGTGGCAGTGTCCTGCGTGGAAGCCACCTCTCTGGCAGGTTTTCTGCCTTGTAGTGTCACTAGAGAAAACGTCCAGTTGGCCGAATAGAATCTTTAGATTATCCAGTGAGCACAAAAATGAGCCTACCTGAGGGCAACATTGCGTAGATTGTCAAACTGTCTTTGCTGTCCATGTAGGATCCACGGGAGAAGGTACCCATCACCTGTTCTGTATGTCAAGAAGAAGAGCACGCAGCCACACGAACTGTATGTGCAGTCCATAAATTAAAAGCACTTGACATTTTCTATAACACATCTCAATGATATGAATCACCCACTGTCCAGTAAATGGGTTATGCTGAACATTTGCATTCATTAGCCGAGCTGTCATAAAGACAGAGTGCAGGAATTGCTACTTCTAGTCCTAATTCTGAGCATTAGACACTTGGGAAATAGGCGGACTTTGCTCACAGAGCCCCTCACAGGTCTCTGCATGTGAGCCACCATCAGCATTCTTTCTTCTCTCTTACTGTGCTTTTCAACGAGTGCTAAAGAAATGCTTTAGGAGCAGGAGAAAGCTGTCAGATCCCCTGTGAGATTAAATGAACAAGCTCAACAGAACAGAAAGGCAAAAGAAATCTGCTTTTGCAGGGGCACACACTTTCTCTGCCTTGCAGCTGTCAGGAAAAGAGGAAGCTCCAGTGCCAAGAGTGAAAATGGGCACCTCCTTCAGCTGCTTTAATGATAAGATTTTCTTAGAAAAGTGAAATTCCTTGGGCATGCCCATTTAGACACTTTGGGGAAAATATTTCACCGAAAGGAATTTGCTTTGTCTTCAAATTGCTTTGGATAATATGTAAACCATCCCAAACAATCACATTTTTTCTAGAGCACTAACTCCTCTGCAGCTGTCACAGTTATTATTGGTGCTGATCTGTGGCTGTATATACCTCCTTCAGGATATAATTGCCTCCCATTCACTCTGCAGACCAAATCACCACTTTCAGAGCCAACTTCAGGCCCAGAATCCATGTTTTCATGTTCTGGCCCAGTACACAGTTTAGATGAGGACACAAGGCATGTTTTGCTTCTGAATAATTAGATTTGCCATGGTGACAGCTGACCTTGGAAACCACGCATTCCTCTAAGCACCTGCTTCTTAGTCTCTTTTGCTGGTCCCTCCAATTTTTGTAATGTCTGAGAGCTCCAAAAACCATTTCTTGACCTTCTTGAGGGGATCATCTCCCAGAGATGAGCCCTGTAAGACCCTGAATTTAAGCCCTGTGTTTCTCTTGATGACTTCCAAATCCAAGCCTCCAACTTTTTAAGACATCTGAAATTTAACTCCAGATATCCCTCATAAATATGATCCACTCAAATTTTCCTCACATTGATTGATAACCCCATTTTTCTAGACAAAAGTGGTTGTATAATCTTTGCATTATCAATGACGTGCTGGTGAATGCTTCACAACCAATGCTTCAGGGGGAAAATAAAGAGAGAAAATTTAAAAAGGGGGAGGAAAAGAAAAATTATTAGGCTGTTGGAAAAGTTATGACATATTTTTTTTATGCCAAAAAAAAAAGTGTCATGACTTTTCCCACTATGTGTTTATACCATTTGTTTAATCTATGGTATAAGTGTCCTCACCATGGCTGGTCTTAAGCTCCTCATGTGACTTCATGGTGGTCAGAGGAAATGGCACTGTCAACTCTTCCCCATACCACTGGAGACTCGCCTCTTTCTTTCACATCCCACATCCAGTTCAGGAGCAAATCCACCATGTTTCAGACTGACTAGACAAGGATTTGAACTGTGGTTACCATATGGGATCTGGCCTCTATTGGGCAATACATTAGTGCCTTGGAGCTGGCCCTAAAGATACCAGCAATATCTTGATTTGTCTTCCGCCGTGCCCGCCACCTGTTGAATAAGTTCACTGTGCTGCAGACACACAGCTCATTTCTACTCCTGGGACACATAAACTTAACATCCTTTCTCAGCAATGCTTTCCTGAACTACCCATGTAAAGTTAAATCTCTCTTGCAGCATCGCCTTCTTTTCCCTCACAAGGTTAGCCATAATGTAGGGTTTACTGGTGTTTGCACATTCATTCTCTTTC
>NW_006207768.1:182619-193748 GCF_000334495.1 Tupaia belangeri chinensis
CTTTCCCTGCCCTGTTCTTTCTCTCTCCCTGATACTATCCCATCTCTGCATACTTTGCACACAAGAACCTACACTCAGAACCATTCTGGTTCTTAATAAACATTTGTTGAATCTGTTCATGAATGGAGTGCCATTTCATCTTCATTACAAACCCTGAGGAAGTACTACTCTTAATTGACAGAGTAAATAACTTGCCTAAGGTCAAAGAGCTTGTCAATGGCGACCCTTGGATTGAAATCCCAACCCTTCTGGTTCCAGAACCCCAGCAAGCTATGCCCTTCCCAGGGTGGTCAGGATTTGAGGATTTAAACAAGGAGATTGCTAAAGCAGCTGGCAGATGGGCTCAATAATCTCCTCTATAATTATCTGCAAATTTGTAAACCTTGAAGTGAAAAATAAACCCTCCCTGCTCAGGTTCCTTTTTAGAGGGAAGACGGAATGGCCGAATGGAGACTCGTCTTGGGGGCTGCACTCAGCAAATCACAGCGAAGAAGGCAGCTAATTGCCCAACCTGATTGCAACTGCTAATCACAGTCATAAGGAAGAAAGTGTGGGGAATTAATTAGGCAAGGACCTTCCGAACAGCAGCAGGAAGCCTCCAAGTGACCTTTATTTACAGTCAGTTAAACAGAAGTGTGACTAAGAATGCCAGGGAGCAAATCAGATTATTAATATTGATTGCTTAAAGAAAATGAATAATTTAGAAGCCGAGTCAGAATAAATATCCAGTGACAGAGATGAAAGAGCACAGCACAGCACATTTCTAACATTCATCCGTCATGCAGCAGTGTCCCCTGCTCGGAAATTGAGAATTTTCACCCTCACAAAGCACAATTAGTTTCATGACCCAGCACGATTGCCACCAGGAACCGTTCGCCTTCAGCCAAGCATGGGGGAAAGCCACGGCGGTGAACTAGAGCTTCTGTCAACACTTCGCATGGCAAACTAATTACAAGTCCATGGAAGGCTTCCTTCTGATTTGTATCAATAAAACATCAACCGACAGAATACGGTTTCCTTTTCTGTACTTACTGAGCAAAGCTCAAGGGTTTTAGTTTTTGATGACAGTTATCTTTTACGGTGCATATATACTACAGACATTTTCCATGGGAAGGGCAGAGCTTTCAGACTGTTTCTAAGTAAAAAAAAATCAGGGCTTATCTCCCACTTTCAATAAAAGTTACCTTTCATAGAGTGGAGCCAATTTTCACTGTACGTCACCAGCAACATGCCTGCAACCTAACTCCATTTGGTGGTAAGACCGACATAAAACAGCTACACACAGCGAGATCTTGAACTGGTACTTTGGAATTACACAGTTTTCTTTAAGCGGTCATTTTTGAGGTTGCTGAGCCCTGTTGAAAGTTTAAGTTATACATCAGGTTATACTATCCTCTACCTGGAAATAATTACATTTCCTGGTGGGAGTTATCATTGTAATTATCTTTTAAGGCAGTAGATATTAATAGTTTGGCCATTGTGGAAACATTTCAATACTACCATGGTGCTGGAGAATTCAGACAAGTCTACTTTGGCTAGAACTCAGAGAAATTAAGCTCTGTTACTTTCAGATTAATGTAGCAAATTAACTAGCTGTGTTCCAGACAGCCACAATTTCTATATGACAGTAAACCTAATTTGTAAACCGATCAATAATGCAAGTCAAATCACTCATTTTCTCTAGCCAGTATAGGCATTAGTATTCATTTATGCCCATACTAATTGATGTCATTCATGTCTTTTATTAAGTATAGATATTAACATTACCCCACACACACATATAGGAGAAACAACATGAGGTGTTTTCTATTGCTGTACAGTGAGTAGAACTGAAATGTTCCCCCACCATGGTTGTTTGAAGTCTATCCCCTTAGGAGTCTGCAAGAGAATGTCAAAATGTAGAGCCGGATAACCTCCTCAGGTGTTCCATTTCTCTACGGTGAGGAAGGAAGCAAAGGCAAGCCTCAGTGAAGGCTGAGATTTATTTCACACGTGAATTATTGATACACATTGGTCTCATTCGCTTGCCTATCAGACTTCAGCAGATACAACCCAGCTCGCTGGTGTGACCAACCATGGGTGAAAGCCAAGGCGAACACATTTATGTACGTTCTCTGGTCCAGAAAGATTGGCACAAAAGGCAGGAAGACTGCACCAACCATGGCTGCTGTCTTCCACTCAGGCTGCTTATTGATTTCAGTATTGACGGAGTATCATTCGAACATAAATGAATTGTCACTTGGCTGGTAGAGATGAAGTTCACAATAATATCAGTCCTGTTCTAAAAGACCTGGTGGATTCATTATTTCTCACTAGTAGGACTTGCAGCTGTTTGTGACCTGAGGAAACAATGCAAGCAAGTCATCTGGGTATGCCTCTTGGATTTTTAAAATGAATGTAACACCCCTCATGGGGGACATGGTCATGTAAAACCTAGACCCAGTCCTCCCTAGTCCTAGAAGACAGAGATTTTTCTCCACTTGGAAAGTTGAAGAGAAAGAGAAACCACAAGACCTTTGCCACAAGACCTGTTTCTAGTACCTCTTCCTGGATATTTTATCATAAGAAATACAATTAAATATTTTTTTAAGCTTTTTTCTTTAAATTTGCAAAGTTGATGCTCAAAGGAAATGCAACAAAAACAATGACAAAACGAAGAGAGCTTTAATTAAGCACCAGCATCAAGCCCTAATCACATGTGTTGTTAAAGTAATATACTCTTTATTGAGGTGTACTAAATGATTCAGATAGCTGCAGGTAGTTTACCAGCCATTTGATTGGGAGGGGGTTTTATGGGCTCTTGTCTGCACCTAGATACCAGGCACACCGACTGTGGCAATCATTCTTCCCCAAAGCAATTTTCATTTTCCAAAAAAAAAAAAAAATCAAACCATGCAGAATGATGGTCCTCACTTAGATTCCAGAAGCCTACCTAAAATCGGACTAGACCATGACTAGAAATCTGAGTTCACCTTTTCTGATTTCTTTCTTATTTCCAGGAAACAAAATTAATAAGGATCTTTGGAAAGGGAATAATGTGCTAATGTGCATCTTTTAATACATGAAAGCTATTGTTAAATACATGACTCTCTGGCATTCTTTGATTTCTTCTCGTTTCTCCTAGAGGGTGGTGATTTTCACGTTCATTATATATCATTTATAATGGGGGTGCCTGGTTTCACCAGCAGATGTGTCCTGTTTCTTCCCATTTTAAGAAGCAAGTAAAATGACTGCAATAATCCCTGGTATCAGATTATAAAAAGCAACATCTTTAGAATTTGTAAATGTGATGTTTGTATTGTATCTCTCTGTTTACACACAGATTAAAACATCATCCCTCCAGGTTGCAACCTATCACTGGATATAGTCCTCTAAGTCTGCCACAGAGCAATGGAGGGCTTCAGGACAGCAACACCTGAGGAATGTATTTTCTCCTTGATCTTTCACCATGGCCTTGAATGTTTGGAAAACTTGAGAAAATACAATAAAAATAATATTTTTAATGGGCAAAAAAAAAATGTAGATAGGTATCGCCCTACTTACAGCAAGAAGAACGGATTTTTCAACTTGAAGGGTTTGGGGCGGGGGATATTTTTCATATAATTAATTTTGTCTTAATTTGCTTAGCGTTCTGTTGAAGATCATCAGATTGAAATGCAATATGTTTCTTTGTCTTTTTTATCCCCCTGAAGTCTCAGCATAATTTAGAACTAGGGGGAAAAAAAGCAATTCTTCGCACTTTGCATGCAAGTCACAATTTCCTTATTGGGTTCCAAAAGATCCCCGGTCTCTAAGCTCCATGCTCAGCTGCTATTGCAAATGTTGCTGCCGAAAATGAAAATTTGCTGAAATAATCATTCCCTATGTTTTTTAAGAGGCTGTGTTTAAAGCGCTCCTAGACACATCTCATTTCTCTAGAACACTTGAATTCATATTGCAAAACAATAGGGCCAATAAAAATGCAAGGTGTTTTTTTATTGATTCAATGATATAGATTATGAACAATCCTTAGATTCATCACTAATAATCAGAACTGTTTCTGAGCCTGAGGCATTGCATGTACTTTAGTTTCTAGACTGCGAAGCACAAACATAAATTAATCCAGTGTGGTGAATATAAAAAATATGGGCACTTTCTAATGTGCAGAATTTAAAAATCCAAGAACATTGTACACACTCACATTGAGTGCCATTTGTGTTGAAAACCATCAGAGGCTTATTGACTTTGTTCCTTCTGTTATTTTCTTACTAGTTATAATCCAACACGATTTTAAATAAAAAGTCAAAGTAGAAAAAAAAAAAAAAGAAACATTGTGTCTAAGCATGTAGAATACATACCACTAATCGTAATTTACGGGATTATGAGATATCACCATATAGTTGGAGAGAGCTCCTAGTTTAGATTTCCATAACCTTACACTTCTTTTATTTATAAATAAGACTGTAAAAATATAACTCCAACCAATATTACCAAAGCTAATACAGAAAGAACTGTTTAGACACAGCCAGAGTTTCCATAAATTTTAAAGTTGGCTTGCTATGGAAGAACATTATTTCTCAAAGTAACATGCTTCATGATCAGCATCCTGAGATATAAAATTTTAAATATAACTACATGAAAGACAGGTTGGGCATAGCGTACAGCCTAAATAAAGGATGAACTATTTCCTAGAATTTGCTACCCTTTTCTTTTAAAAAATAGTCGTAATAAATAGGAATACCAAGGCAATGTTCTGAAGGTTTTGTGGGTTTTATTTGTTTTTGCTTTTGTTTTTGTTTTCCAACTTTATGTTCCAATAAACTCCTGAATTGTCATACAGCAATAGGAATAATTTCTAAACAAAAAATTTTAGAAGCATGATTTTAATCCAATAGTCATTGCCAGATTGAATTTCAAATAACTTTAAATTTTTTTGTTTCTCATATTAAAGAGAGAGAAGGGGAAAGAAAATTGCACTTGAATATTTTACTGGTTTTTTAAATAGTATATGCATTTAAATTTCAATCCAAAGTCGAAAATTTAAGGGAGAATGGAAAGGCGTGGTGGTTAAGGTGCTGGACTGCTACATGGTCAACCCCCCCTGGTTAACCTCCTTAACCAACTGCTTTCTCAATTTCTCTCTCTCTCTCTCTCCCTGTCTCTCCCTGGTGAATCCATGTGCCCTGTAGCAAATTAAACTGATAACAATAGTAATAATAATAAATAAAATTAAACAAATAATTCTTTAAAAAAAAAACAAGGTAGAATGGAATTCAGTATGTATATGGTCTCCTTAGCGAAGTCTTATTCAGTGAGGATGACAATTTCTCACCCTTGTGACTTCCTTGCACTCTGATGATGTCAGCTGATTGGGGGCAGGGAAGTAGACATGTGTTCTTTTGATGTTTTTCTTGGAAAAGTTAGAAGAGCATCCCAAAGAGAATATATTTCTCTTTGCCAGTTTAATAAGCCCTAGAGATATAGGAAGTGGCCAGAATGCCTTGTCACAATCTGTTTTTTTTTTTTTTTTTTTTTCCCACAGTTGACTTTCAATGAATTTCCCTTCTTTCACCTAGCCCGCTAAACATTAAAATATTTTCATTCACTATGGTTACTAGTTCTGGCTATACTGATAAACATAATTTGACAAAATAATCTCTTTAAATCTTCTGTTCAACACTCTCAAGTTCTAGTAAACAGTGTGAAAACCAGAAAAGAACATGGTTAGAATACAAGGTAGGGCAAATTGGCACTACCTGGAATTAAGTTTTATGTAGACTTAATCATTCTAGATGATACCTCACAATGCCTGCACTTCCTACAAAAAAGATTTACAGATTAAGGCCATTATTTACCATTATGTCATATATCTAAGAAAATTGCTTTATAGGATATGTTTAATTATCGCTAGGTGAGACTGTGACAGAACTGTTTATTAAACCCTTTACAAAAACCTTAACCCGAGAAAGAAAACGCATTTTAAGAGCCAGTGGCAAATTGATTGTTTATGGTATGAGTTAGTTAGTTAGTAGGAGTTATGGATAATGGTAAGAAAGACTGTGCTCTATAGACTCTAAAGTGATAATACCCACTATACTTGACTGATCACTCATGAGAAGCAGCAGACCAATAACTAAAAGCAAGCTTAAATTTGTCAGTCTTGGGAACCAGCAGTTAGCGTAATGGCTATGTTGCTGGACTCCCACGTAGTCGACTGCAGTTCACGTACCGGACCTGGTGGCTTAAAACTCACACCGGGCGCGTGTGCGTGTGTGCCCAAGATCCCGAGAGGAGAATGGAGGAGAAGGGATTGCGGCGTGACCATCCCCTCTGGGGGGTGATTTCTCACTTTCTGTCTCTATGTCTCTCTCTGTCTGGCGAGCACACGTGCCCTATACCGAAAACCTCTCCAAAAAAAAAAAAAAAAAAAAACAGTAAGGAAAGAAAAAAAAATTGCCAGTCTTTATGGGTGGCTAAAGGAAAACAACTGTATAAACAGAAACAGGGAAGCAGCGAAATTTTGGGATATTGTAAAGAGTTCAGCTAGGACTCTCTCGAGGTTACCTGAACTTCTAGGCAGGATGTCTAGATGAGAGATGAAAACAGCTGATGGCTAAAAGATGTTGAGGCTGGAGATACAGATAGGAGAGTTGTCTATGTTTATATCTGTATCTAGTGATTGAAAAGTTACCCAGAAATAATCAAATACTTATAACACAGCCTCCAATCTTTTCACTAAATGCACTCCAGGGACGAATGTGGTCTTTGTTACTTGCTGCATAACCATTTTGTTTTTAAAATAGCTAGGCTGTTTTAGCATCAACATTGTTCCAAAGCACCTGAGTCACCTTGTGATTGCCACCAAATTACAGAAATAATAACCGGGAGGGTAAAGAATGTACTAGAAGAATACTCTTGAAAATTCAAATACTATAAATGCTAATGAATACTTTTTTTTCTTGGAGAGGTTTTTGCCATAGGGCATGTGTGCTCACCAGGAAGACAGAGAGAGACAGAGAGATAGAAAGTGAGAAATCACTCCCCAGGGGGGATGGCCATGCGGCAATCCCTTCTCCTCCATTCTTCTCTTGGGATCTTAGACACACAGGCACACGCACCCGGTGTGAGTTTTAAGCCACCAGGTCCAGGACTCAAACTGCAGTTGGCTACATGGGAGTTCAGCAACATAGCCATTACGCTAACTGCTGGTCCCATGAATACATTTTTTTAAACCTCATCTTGACTAAAAGAAAGTTTAAGGCAAAAAAATAAAGAAAAGTATAAAAAGTATAATTTAGAAACATCTCTGCATTTCTTAGGTTAATGTATCCGATCCCGATTGCTCCACTTAATCCCTTCCTCCATCCTCAGGCTCACTTCTCTCCAATCTTGAACGTTATTCCTGCCATGTTAAAGGAAATGTTGATTGTGATGATCATATAATTGACTGGAAAAGCCAGTGTCTTTTGTCATGAGAAGGAAAAGAGAGCTTGCTCTACCCTGGTACACATCACAGTTCTGATAGTCCCATTTGAACCTGTTATAATCATTTTCCATTATCATCTCAAATTGGTAAATTTTAGAAGTTCCAAACAATATCTCTATTTTCTGTAATACCATAGTACAGTCACACAAAAAGTGAAAAAAGAAACATGCAAATAGAATGTATTAAAAAATTGCCTTACTATGCACTCCAGTATCATAAGCTAGAAATACAAATTACAGGGCTTGTAAATCTCTCAAGTCTTGAGTGAGAAAAACACCCAAAAGTCCACAAATTCAATTGTTTGACCAAAATGGCCAATTAGGAAAATCAATTGACTAGACATAATGGGCTTTGTAAAGAAATTACTTTATTTCATTGGAATAGGAGGAAAAAAGGTGAATAAAGACATTTTCCTTATTGTATTATCCTTCCACATAATTATGAGAAACAGAGACAGACAAAAAGTAAGTAGCAAGATACCTAAAAGATACCCACAAGTGCCCCCACCTGGTTAAGCCTCAGCTACTAGTTTGGAAATGTCAACCACCTCCTCAAAGAATTCTGATCTTTCACGTGTTGCCCCTGGGCAGATTTTTATTCTTTACGTCTACCACTGAGTTTTAGGGTTCTGCTCTCCCAAGCATAGCCTCTGAACAGGCTATGGCCTTGCCAGGGTATCCTTCTTTAGAAGCCTGGAAAATAAATAAACTGAAGCTTTTCTCTTTTCGGTTTCAGTTTTCACATGATGATGGCAGAAGAAATAACATTGTCTAAAACAAACAGATTTTAGCATATCTAGAAAAGTCCAACTTGCGGTAAACATCACAGATACCCGGAGAATCTTGCAGATGTTTTTTCCTCCAGAGCGTTACTTCAGTAAACGTTTTGCCTTCTTCCAGTCTTCGTACCTCCTCTATATAATAAAAAGTACTTTATTTCAAATCTGGTTGATTCAGTAGAAAGGCTTGACTAAAGCCAGCTGTGAGAATAGGTGTGTGTCCATGGAGTCTTTAAAGAAGCCCAATCTTATAAAGATGGTTTGCATTTCTGTGGATGGTTAAACCCGATTCTCACCTCTTAACTGCCTTCCACTCTACAGGTCCAAAGTCATAAGGGTATTTCTTGCCATGAAAGCTCTGAACTATCTAAAACAGAAGCTACAAACAGGGTACAGTAACCGAGCCAGAGAACTCTATATCGTATTTGGTCTTGGAGTCCATCTTACCAGATTAACCCTTAGACCTAATGCTCAACTAATGAAAGTTAAAAAATAACCTTGCTGAGTCTTAGAAGATACTGGACTATAGAGACAAGAAAGGGAGAAATTTCACCAGGCCCTTCCATATGAGAAGATTTTTATCAGCTTAAGCATTACAAAGCTATACCTAGACCTTCATTGCTTCTTAATTGGGATCTAAGAGTTGTCTTGACTGACTCCATTTTGCTTCCGCTATGTTAATCATTACTTGTCTTTTTAAATGTTTATTTATTTATTTATTTATTTATTTATTTATTTATTTATTTTTTGGTTTCTGCCATGGGATGCATGTGCTTGCCAGAGAAAGAGAGAGGGAAAGTGATAAATCAACAAACACCCAGGGAGGATGGCCATGTCACAATCCCTTTTTCTCCATTCTCCTTTCTCGGTTTTGGGTACACACATACACACGGGTGGTATGATCTTCAAGGCACTGGGTGCGGGACTCAAACTACAGTTGGCCATGTGGGAATCCAGCACCTTTTCCATCATGCCACCTGCTGGCCTTATTATTCCTTGTGTTTAATCCCCTTGCAGAGAACTGAAACCAGTTATTGTGCCTGGCATACCTGAACAGAAAACTGTCCCTCAAGTAGTGATTGCACTCCCGATGCTACCAGGTCTCCCTGTGGTCCTGTCCAAAGACACTGATCGGACCTCAAAAGTTTGCGCCAACATAGCCAAGCTACAAGAAGGAATCCAAATAACTCCATATCAATATGACATCATGTCCTTAAAGACAGTTTGTTCCCTTTTGCCTACTGATCTTGCTTTACTGTTTAACGTGCAGCCAAAAAGATCAGAACTTTGGTGAGTTTTCACAAGAGCTGGACCTGAAGGCACAGCCAGGGAGCAGATTGTCTAAGAAAAGAAAGAGAAAAGAGACACTGGCCTTGAGGACAGGAACCCTGTGCACCGCGCCTCTGATGCCAAGCAGCCACATGGCATGTAGAACCTGTTGCTCTCCCCCCTTTCCCACTTTCCTTACCTTCTTTCCCTGTCAAATCCCTTTCCCCTATCTGTGACTCTGAAGATGGTCTTTGAACATTAGTCTACCATCTTCCAGGTCACCAGGGTCCTGAATTAAACCACTTTTCCTTTATACTAACATCTGTCTCTTGAGTATTGGCCTTTTGAGCAGCCAGCAGCCAAACTTGGGCTTGGTCTCTGGGCCAGCCCAGCAGTTAATCTGGTTATCAAGACAATGAATAACTTGCCCTTTGCTTCTAGATGTATGCTCTCACTGACCCCTCCCCCTATGTAAGTTTTGTGTTTTGTCCAGAAGAGCAGAGACAACTGTGGACTCCGATCCACCGTCTCCCCAAGAATGGCCTCACTGAAATGAATTCCTTTCCTAATTCACCAACTCCAGCCTCTTTGTCAAGCAGTGAGTGGCATGGATCTAATTTCTGTGCCCCTGAAAGAATATCCCTCCCTATCCTGGCATCAACACTGCTTGGATTTCAATCCTAGCTTCACCAGTTACTGTGTAGGTGAATTATCTAATCTCACTCTGCCTTCCTGTACTCACTGTAAAATAAGGACAATAATATTTCCTACCTCCTAAGAATGATGAGAATTCAGTAAGTTGCTATTGAAAAGTCCCACAACCATACTTTTCACATTGTAAGCATTGCACTAGTTATTACCATTGCTTAGATTTATCTTGGAACAAAGTTTGGCCTATGCTGGTGTTACAGGATATATCTTGTGATCCCCGAAAGTATATACAGTTTTAATTCTCAGTATCACAGAATGTAATTGTATTTGGAGATTGGGCATTTAAAGAAATAATTAAGTTAAAATTTGGGTGGACCCTAACCCAATACACCTGGTGCGTTTAAGAAGTGTTATTAGGACAAAGACATAGAAAGTGGACCCTGTAAAAACAGAGAGAGAAGACAGCCATCTGCATGCCACAGAGGAGGCCTCAGAAGAAACTGACCCTGGTGACATCTTGATCTCAGACTTCCAGCCCCTGAACTGTGAGAAAATAAAATTGTTGTGTAACTCACTCATTGTGTGGGACTTTGTTATGGCATCTCTAGCAAACAGGTGTAATTTGACTTCGAACACTGAAATTTTCCAATAAAAGTTTTTGTTTGGGACTCTCTTGAAAAGTCAAGAGATCTGACCTCAGGAAACTTTCCTTAGCGATAGGGAAACAGTATCCCCTTTAGAAGGGGGGTGAGATTTTTCTAGCTGTCCTTTCCCATTTTCTTCCATCCAATCTACATCTATGTAACACATTGTCCCAATTGGTATTTATAGCACCTGATCTAAAGGTATAGTTCACTGGTGATTGTTTAGGTGCTTTTTTGGCTCCTTTTCTTTTTTTTCTTGATTTCTTTTTTGTAATGCCAGAGGGCACAAACATTCACCAGAGAGGGACAGAGAGACAGGGAA
>NW_006207768.1:194419-199632 GCF_000334495.1 Tupaia belangeri chinensis
AGGGAGAAAGAATGCTTCGATGGAACATGGTCAAGCCAAAGTTGCCTTTCCATTTCTCCATCTTATCAGGATTTGGGGCATAGACAAATATGGGCCTATGTGTCTTTCAAGCCAGGATGGGAATTTGACCTGCAATTTACCATGTGGAATCTGGCTCCCTTAAGCACTGTACTACAGAGCTGGCCTTGTTTTCTTTTTTAAGTTTTTTTTCTTTATTCGTGATAAGTGTATATATGGCACACACGAGAACAAGCAAGAGAGACAGATGAGCACCCAGCAGAGAGTCTGATCGTGCCACAGTTGCCTTCTTCCAGTCCACTAGCTTGTCAGATCCTAGGCGTTCACACAAGTACCCAACACATTTTGGGCTGACCAAGGTGGGGATTCAAACCGCTATCACCACATGGGAGCCTTGAGCAGTGCGTTTCCACTGTACCAGAGTCAGCCCTGGTTGACTATACTGTTCTTATTCTTGCAAACCTAGCTGGACCTTTCCTGATGGAGGAAAAGACCTTTTCCTGTGACACCCATGAAAAACTTTCATAGGACTTATTTGCTTACCACTGGCAGGCCCAATGGTTATTCACTAGTAGTTATAATTCTTCTTCTTCTCCTACTCAGGAATGTTATCAGAATGCAGAAGGAAGAGAATTATAGAAAACACCTTAAACATTTACCATCTGTGTCTTGCATGTGTATTGACACTTTATGTTTGAGAATTTGTTTCAATAGGCTAGAAAATATTTTTAGTTGTGTTTCTTATTTTTATTTATTTTTTTATGTGACTATCATAAAGCCATAGCCTTCATTTTCCTGATTCTGTCTGGAAACTTAGCCTTCATCATGTGTATGCAGTGCATGGCCACCTCATTCTTAAAAGCACCCTCATTTCTCAGGTGCCAGTCGAAAGCCCTGTCTGATATGGCCGGCCTTTGAGGCTCTGCGGTAATCCCACCTGAGCACTCTGTAATGAGGATGATTCCTGCTTGTAGACGTTTCTGCTCATGAGTCGCAGCTTCTACCAGAAGTCTGATACATTTGTGTTTGCTGCTGGCTGGCCAAAGAAACATTGCCAGTTTTTTAATAACAAGGTGTAAGCCCTTGCAAGTCAAAAGAAAGGAGGGAGAAAGAGGAATGTGCCCAAAGTTATTTCAATAGGCAAGCTCCAGAGTAGTGGAAGGTTAACACTGCCTAATTAATGACAGCCCCAAATGGGGCCGAAAGCGTGAAGTCGGCAAATACCTAATAATGAGGGCTAGTTAGACATACCCCACTTTCCATGTATGTTAGTAGGTTTGTCTGCAAAATGTAATTGAGGTAAATGAGGTTTTCTATTTCTTATTCTTGAATGCCAAGAGAGTCTTTGGCTCTTCTCCTTTATTACCTCAAAGAAGCTCAATTCATTGTAGCAAATCTTCCCCGGACTGTGTCATGGCTAGAATCCACAACACAGACACCTTGAAGGGCATGAACAGGAGGGGGAGAGCCCCAGCCACACCCCACGTTCAGTGCCCATTCATCTGGCCACCCTTAGACCTGACAGGCAGGAACTGTTGGGGGTGGGGAGGAGTGGGAAGATTTCTTCCAACTCCTTCTGCTTGAGCAGAGCAAGGCTTCCATTTTTTAATTTTTTTTTAAATCATTGTTTAAGTACCATGACCCTTTAATGAAAACAGCCAATCAGACAGAATCAGAAAGAGAAAGACGGAATTTAGGAACCAGGGATACACTTTCCTCGTGCTTTGTTTTCCCAGTCTTGCATGAATCACAGCTGTCTTTCTCCAGCAAAGGTTATTTTTATCTAGCATGCTTTAAATTAAAACACAACAACAGCAAAGGGAGCAATCCAATGCTTTTCAGGCTCCCCTAACCCTTCCACAGAAAGGCAAGAAGCATCCGCTCCATGCAGCTCAGAATCCAGCTTTTAATTCTATCTTCCTGGTGTTTACATGAACTTTCGTTTGCATTTCAGAAGCCTTATGGAAAGATTCCTGTGGCTGACCCAAGAGTAGTGGTGAATTTCTCCATCAAGTGAGTATTGATGAGCTGCAAAGTTCAGTGAACAGGAAAATTCTGCTCCTTTTATTGCCAATGTGACAGGTTACTTTATTACCATGCCTTTCACAGCAATTTAACAGTTACCCTGGTAACGGATTCAGTGAGGTAATGGGATCACAGGCTCCAGAGCCCAGGCAGGCTGGCCGCTCCGAGCAGCCATCTGCTGGCTGCTGTTCCAAGCCCTGTCTGCCTGGAGGGGCCCCCAGCAGTCACAGGGCCTGCGTGGCAATGAGCAGGTGAAACCGCAGGCCTGCCCTAGTTAGCGGTACTCTGGTGATTTGTCTTTCTAATTCTATTGAAATAATAATCAGGATTTGTTTCTGATTAATTAACTAACCTTTTGGTAAAAAGATTAGATAACGAAATTGCTGCCTATTCAGAGATAATGAGATTTTTATTACTCTGTCAAAAGAAAAAAAGTACATTTATGTGTCACCAGCCGCTGTGACACAAGAAGAAAAAAAAAAAAAAGATTTAAGTCTTTGTCAGATGTGTCTGTTTCTCAACAGATAAAGGGAGGGCTCAATTCCATGGGAACTCCCCCATCTTGCTGGACGCCTTCGGGAAGACTTTTTAAAACAGCAAACAAAGTAATAAACACATTTAGGCCAATAGGTTTTGGGGAGGGTGCTAATTTGTTTTAAAATGTCTCCTAATGGAAGAGAAATGCTCGGGAGTCTGGGGAGCACGCCTGTACTGTGTGGGTGTATTTATGTAAGTGTGAGAGTGTGAAGAAAGCAGTAAAACCTCGGCGCGAGGCTTTAAAATGACATATGCAGACAGGCTGCCTTCCTCTGCACTACACACCCGCCGGGCCCGCGTGCATTTGTCTTCTGGCAGAGCTGTACTTGGGCAATGGGAAGGGGAAATCACCCACGCTTAGCGAGCTGGGAGGTCACCTGTGACTGGCACAGGTCGGCTGCCGTAGGAAATGAATTATTCCAACTGGCTGGGTAGGGAGCGAAGAGGCCCTTCTCCCGTTTCACGGGGAGACACACAGCGGGTGGATTGAATCTTTGCTCTGAAGAAGACACGGCCCGATCCTTTGTTGGGGGCTGGGGGGACTCGTTCTCCCAATTCCTCTGTGACTTCTTCAGTGCTGCCATACCATAAATAAATAAATAAATAAATAAATAAATAAATAAATAAATCCCAAAGCCAGGAAATGCACTTCCCTTGGATAAAGAGACCCCAGACAGGTTGTAGGTGCCAGTCAGCCTCGCGGAGAACAAAGCACTGACGATGTCCAAATGGAATTTCACAGAGCTCCAGTCCTGTTTTACTTACTAAAACCTGAGGAGGAAATGCAGTGTGTGTCTCTTCCTGCCATGCTCTCCAATGGAGGCCTGGGAGGGAGGGCCCGTGGTGGGCTACGACCCAGCTGAACATTTTGTTCGAGCGTGTTTGTGTCGCTGTCTTTTCAGAGTCGGTGAGACACTGATGTTTCTCGTGACATACCCGTGGCCTTGGCTGCTGCAGCTTGTGTGTGTCTGAACATGAAAAGATTTCAAGTTCTAAAAATGGAAGTTTCTGTTCTGAATCAGATGGTTCACAGACAAGTTGAAACAGACCAAAAAAAAAAAAAAAAAAAATGTGAAAGGGATCAGATGTGAACATCCCAGAGTCCACTTTCCTGTCCCAGGGTTCCTCCTCTCTCTCCTCCCTTTCGTCTCCCTCCTGCACCTAGCATTGCCGCTAACAGCCTCCATTTCTGATAACAGATGCTTGACAAAGAGAGAGAAATAAGACATTAGGAAGGAGAAGGCTGCTGCGGGGGGTGGGGTTTTCTGTGAGTTCTTTGCCAATAGCTTGTTACAGAACTCGCTCTCTTTGGCTCCCTACCAACCCCAGGGAAAGCACAGAGCAGGGGCGAGGGGCTTTGTCTTCACACTCCCAGTGAAATATAGGGTTAATATTAGCAATTATTATTAAAATTAGCCAAATGTTATTAAATGATCTTTGTGTAGGAGAATAAGTATAGTTTTCCCTTTGGCAGACAATGACATCTGCAGCTCTACATTTTCACGAAATGACTATACTTAACAAAAACATTACTTCATTTTCATGGTATTTCTTTTGTGCCCAGGAGCAGCCCTGTAATTGTTCACTTCAATTACAACATTACTATTTTAAACTGAAACCCATTCTATCTGCATGCCAGCTTTTTATTTGTTTTACCAACTATATCTATTTCCATTACTGCAAGGCTGATGGTTTGTCTCAAGAGGAAATCAAATCCATTAATTCAGAAATTTCAAGCCCGACTAGCTCTGCCATAAGCAGCATTTCTTATGCTAATAGCAAATGTGCTGAGACTAAGGGAACTGACATGGCCCTGTTTTTTATCATAACTTAAGCATTTATGTAAGAAGGCAAATCTAATAGTACTAGGAAACTGTAAGTGTTATTATATATAATTCACTTTCCTGAGATCTGGACAGGGCTCTGGTTTCTGTAACCATGGTTTAAATCAGACTGCCACGAGACTTAAACTCACCTGACTTCTCCTATTTAGCCTACATATTGCTTCCCAACAGATACATCTAGCATGAAATGAGATGGGGTGTATGTGTGTGTGTGTGTGTGTGTGTGTGTGTGTGTGCGTGTGTGATTTTCAACTCTCCTCCACTCCCAGCAGACAGACTACTGTCAATGCAGGGGAAAAAAAAAAAGAAAAAGAAAACTCGTTTTGTATTCAGGTGATGTTTTGAAACTTATCCCTGTAAGAGCACTAGGCTGAGACAAACCTGGCCCTTTCTGTTTCATTTTTAATGCACTCTGTTTGGGTCCTATCACATGGTTTGCGTTCAATTAGATAGCTTGACTCGATAAAAATCTGACTCTGACCCAGAAAAAAAAAAAAAAAAAAAAGAGCAAGAGGCAGAGAGAGACAGTTCCTGACTCCCACATCAGCTTTTGCAGACACTGTGACCTGTTTATGTCAATGCTAAAGTAGAAGAGATTCCTATCACAGAACCACATCATCTTCTGGGATCTCAAAAATACAGAAAGCACTCGAGGACCCTGGCCCTCCTTTGTCACCATAAAGCCCTTCTGTGCTGTAAATCAGTCCTCATTGGGAGCCAGCTCTTACACACCAGCCGTCACCGATAAGCTTTGGAGAAGTAGACAAGGCTTTTAGGAATTGCTGAACC
>NW_006207768.1:199663-212202 GCF_000334495.1 Tupaia belangeri chinensis
TGAAGTTGACCTGCTTAGGGTTTTGTTGTAGGCTATTAAATCCAGGATGGCCGTTTTAAGATGATTCCGCTTTCTTTTTCCCTTGGCCTGGTTAAGCAACTCTACCCCCAGCTCATTATTTGGCTGATTAAAAAAAAAAAAAAAAAAAAAACAGAATGGAGCAACCCGCTGTTTAAGAATGCTCCATCAATGTAATGAGTGACTGATGCTGACGCAGTTTACGGGCTCAAGCAACTTGACACTAATTTTGCAGCTCAGAAAAGATTTACTAACTGTACATACTGCTCTGCTTTTGTTGGCATGGGTACCACGATTCTTTTCTCCAAAAACAAACTCTAAATCTTTTGTAAACATGCATTATTTGGTTAACACATTGTAAATGGATCCCAGTTGTGCACACCAGCGCTCTTCACTATTATGTAAACAATTATTCACTGAAGGGCTTGCTTTAAATTGTAAATGAATATATTTCAGCTGTAATGTTGCTTTCAGACCTGCCCAGTGGTATAAATCTGGTCATTTGTTTTTTGCACTCTGCCTATTACTAACCAGTTAGAAATGTGCTGATTATTTGCACAAGCCTTTCACACTGCGGGCACAGTTAAATTGCTGTTTTATTTTTCCTGTGTTTGATGAGTGTTAACAAGAGCACCATTTGAGGAAACCCAAACCAAAAACAACTCTTTAATTGGGGTTGGGGGTGTTTGGGAAAAGCCACCCGGTGAGTAATTCCACTGCTTAATGCTTGAAAGTGCACCCACCTCACCATAGGACTTATGACAAGATTAATTAAAAGGAGTCCACAAAAATTCAGGGCCTCATTCAACCAACTAGAATAGCTTAAAATATGGTGCATCCAATTATTGGGGTATAGATAACTCAGTGTAGGGTCTAATTCTTAACTCTCTTTTAAACTCCTGCCATTGCCAAACAGTTCTATGATGGAATTTGACAATTTCGCATTCAGTGTCTCTCAAAGAAAGCATTAATTGAAGAAAATGATGTACTGATCTTTCTGGACAAGTGATTTGCTTTTTTTTTCAGGCATGTCCACTCACTGATGAAAATTCCAGCAGATTCAGAAAGCCTTGTCTAAACTGTCAATTCATCCTTTTTTTTTTTCTTTTTTTTTTTTAAGAGTTTTTCGCTGTAGGGCACGTGCACTCACCAGACAGACAGAGAGAGACATCTGAGACATAGAGACAGAAAGCGAGAAATCACCCCCCAGGGGGGATGGTCATGCCGCAATCCCTTCTCCTCCATTCTCCTCTCGGGATCTTGGGCACGCACGCACACGTGCCCGGCGTGAGTTTTAAGCCACCGGGTACGGGATGCGAACCGTGGTCGACTACGTGAGAGTCCAGCGACATAGCCATTACGCTAACTGCTGGTTCCCTCAATTCATCCTTTTTAAAGTTTCCCCATGCCTTGTAGTTAACAGGGTTTTAGCAGTGTGCTGATCTGCAAAGCTTTGGAGACAGAAATATTGTGACCTCAGATGGTCTCATTGGTGTGATCCAGAACAAGAGTAGTTTTGTCTATTTATAGACAGGACTAAAAAGCTCTCTGTGCATTGGCTTGGATACTGCTGATCTTAGATCAAGCCTAAAATAATGAGAAAACCCCAGGTTCTAGTCCTGGATTTGCCCCTGATTTGGACACTCATTTAACCTCTGTTACCCTCACCTAGGACATAGCAGGGTTGGCAGCATGATTATTACTGTTATTTCCAGAACTAAAGCTCTAGGAAGCCTGTGGTGCCTAATTCTGGCAGTTCATTTGCATTTACAAATAAATATAGGAGAGAGACTCAGTAGTCAAACATATGTTATTTAGTAGCCAAGCTATTAGATTCTTTGATTTCTGTATTAAATATTTTAAAAGGAAATCTGTCATTTTCTTGTCACTGAGAATTCTATAGAGTTAAGGTTGAATGGGTACACCACCCTCAGTGACTATTCTTTGCAACCTAATGGTGACACTATCATTGCGTGAGCCTCGTAAGCAATAAGTTTTAGATCTACAGTGATGTGTAATTGTATTATTTCTAATTTAAAACACTCTCTCCTGTGGTGATCAGAATCCATGCTATCTTTTTTTTTTTTTTTGGCTAGCTACTGATTCAGCTATTCTACTTTACGTATTAAGCTCAACTTAGGTGCAATAATGAAAGTAATGTGCTCGTCAAAATAGTTCTGTGAAAATTAAGATAGATTTGCTTGTTTGTTCTGAAACTTTCCCTTATCTAGGTATTGATGTAAGTTTTCACTCACAACAAATTGGGATCAGAAACCTTGAGTACAAAAAGCCCATTTAAGAACAATTGTTGTCTGCTTTGTTATAATAGCCAATGTAGGAATTATTCAGTTCTTTTGCTCTTTCAGACACAGTTTTCTGAATAAAATACAGGCAAGCCTCTGTGGCATTTTTCTTACCCACTATTAGTTCCAACTGAGCAATAGAAGACATTTATTTTGAGATGGTACACTTTAGTTAGAAAAGCAGTTGAAATTTCTTTTAAAGAATTATTTTATTTAACTTTTATTTATTATTATTATTGTTTTTTCATTTGACCAGACAGAGACCCAGAGAGAGAGAAAGTGCGAAAGCAAGCTGCCAGGTGTGGGACTCAAACCATGGTCAGCCACACGGGAGTCCATCATGCCACCTGCCAGCCCCAGCAGTTATTATTTTTTAAAAAAATTATAGTCTGTGGTAGTCCTGAGTTGTGATAGTTGGTTTATTTTAAAATTTAGATGTTAGACAAACCTGAAACATTAGCAATGCCTCCTTGAATCAGCCTTCCCATCTGCCATGGCTTCCATCCAGTGTGTCCAAGAGAAAAATACATATTTTACCACTCACTGCTTCACCGTTCTCTTTGGTCACTTTCGACCTTGTCTAGACAGACAATTGTACTCTGATGACTTTACTTTTCAACTTGCCACTTGATAACACAATGTTCAGGAATGTCCCAGTGAAAAGAAGGAACTGCTTATTCAGAACAAATGTGTAGAATCTTGGTAAAGTCAACTCAGAGCTGAAGCGTGCGGAGAGCTCAGTGACCCTCTTGGAAACACATTGAGGATGGACCGGTATTTCTGGTCTTTATTGTGGTCCTGGCTATTTACACAAGAGCAGACTAGGTCAGACTAACGTTTGCTATCTTTCATATTACTACAATAAACAGTCACCGACCTACCTGAGATTTTACGTCGGTGTGGTGAGAGAGTCCAGGAAATTCAAATAGTGTAGCTACAGCTACACTTGAGCTGAAACTTTCTTGCTATTGTCAATTAGCCAACATCATCCCACTGGAATTATTCCCAATATTTTCCCGGGCAGATAGAAGTCCCTTGCCATGACTTGTATCTTATCATAGGTGCAAGTCTGTAAGGGATCTTTGCGATAAAGATTGTGCAGCACTGGCTGGTGTGTTTCTCTTCTATTACTTAAACGGTAAACTCTTTGTAGGTAAAGAATTTACCTTCCTCATGTTTCCAATCTGAGAACCTAGCATAATGCCTCACATTTAGTAAGTGTCCAATAAACGTTAGTTGACCTAAATAATAAAGGCAATCTGACTATTCAACCTTTACCCTGCTGTGGTAGAGAGACGAGTCATGTAAACCATTAGCATGTACCTTTACATGTATAGGAAAGCAGAATGCCCTGTTTGTGTATCCACTTAAGCCTAGACAAAGGTTCAGAGTGAAAATTGTCATTCATATTGCAAAAATGCAGATGTCTCTAAAATATAAGTAAGACACTACACCTATTTGAGTTAAACCAATATGCCAAGGGAAGAGGGATGGTTGTAAGACACACAGAAATGAATCTCAGTAATAGGTGAATCCTAGTCTTGAAAATGTGGCTTGCTAGTTAAGGCACCTGGATCCCATATGGCTGACTGTATAGTTCAAGTCTCATGGCAGTTATGTTTCAAGTGGCTTGAGAAACAGGTCAGATGTATGCGTGCATGTGTGCCTAAAATACCAAGGAGGGAGGGAGAAGGCTATTCCACATGGAGGTCGCTTTCTCCTCTCCTTTTCTCTTAATTTCTCTGTCTCTCGCTGGTAAACACATGCACCCTCTAACTAAAGAGGAAAAAAAAGTCTTTACCTAAAATTCATTTTTAAATAATCTTGTGCAAGAACTTGTAGCTGTACCTTCTCCTCCTTTTAGAACCCACTGGTGTAAGTACTTATACCTGATTATCACTCATTTAAGTATTCTAGTAACAGGAAGGAAATAATTTAGCAGTTGTTACATTTTATTTCACTCTTTTCAAATAAGTGCTATTTTATTTATTTATTTATTGCAAAAATAAATAAATAAATAAATAAATAACTGGGACCAGCAGTTAGCGTAATGGCTATGTCGCTGAACTCCCATGTAGTCAACCGCAGTTCAAGCCCCAGACCCGGTGGCTAAAACTCACACAGGGCACGTGTGCGTGTGTGCCTAAGATCCTGAGAGGAGAATGGAGGAGAAGGGATGGCCATTCCCCCTGGGGGTTGATTTCTCACTTTCTGTCCCTCTGTCTCTCTCTGTCTTTCTGGCGAGCACACATGCCCTATAGCAAAAACCTCTCAAAAAAAAAAAAAAAACTGTTTTGAAAAAGAAATTTGAATATGCCACTCTTTCAAGTGAGCATGATCCCAAACCCAGACAAAAAGAATCAGGAAAGCTACTCTGTAGAAAGGTAGATAGATACTATAACTATGTTGTCTTGAAGAACAAGGGCATTTCATCCTTGCGAGGTTCATTTCAGGTGGACAGAAGAGCACATGTTGTTGTATGGCTTGGGTTTATATCATATTCCAGTAGAAATGGTTTTCTAATGACCTTAGAAGAGTTTTTTATATTTCATAAAAACTTGATAATTTGGGCTAGCAGGTGGCATGGAGATTAAGGCGATGGGATCCCACATTGTTAACTGCACAGTTCAAGGTTGGGAGCCAGCAGCTTGAAAAACATGCTGGGCTCATTGTGTGCATGCCAAATCCCAAGAGGAGAATGGAGGAGAAGCAACTGCCATGTGGCCATTTCCCCTGGGAAATGATTTCTCATTGTCTCTCTCTCTGTGTGTCTCACAAGCTCACAAACCCTATAGGAAACTAACAAATGAAATAAATAAAACATAATTATTTGGGAAAATTCTATTTTCCCCGAAAACTGTATTTACTTTTGTAACATGGACATTTGAGAGTCATAATTAAACTACTAATAGCTCAATTAGACTTCATTAATTTTAACTTTTCAAAAATGTATTTTGTTAATTTATTTATCCATCCAACAAAAAATTATTGACTCGGTAAATTTTTCTTAAGAATTATGATAGCGGGGCTTGCAGGCGGCATGGTGGTTATAGCTTTGGACTCCTACATGGCTGACCACATTTCGAGTCCCGGACCTGGTGACTTCCTTCCTTGCTTTCTCTTTCTCTCTTTGTCTTCAAAGTAAAAAATAATAAACAGATAAAATTAAATAAATTTACAATTAAAAAAAAAAAGAAAAGAAAAAGAAAGAAAAATTACGATAGCTACTGTGGATATAAAAGTGAAAAAACAAATGAGACCTCATGCTGTCCTGGAGCTAATACTTTTTCCTCAGTCTTAATCAACAGTGAATGTGTCTAAAAGAAAGTGTCTAAGAAATGGACATTTATTAATTATTGTGGGGTTTTTTTTTTGGCTACATAACAGATCACCACAAAATTCAGTGTTTTATAATAGTAATGATTATTTATCATCCCACAGTTTCTATGGGTGAGGAATTTTGGAGTAGCTTAGCTGGGCTACCCTGGCTGACCATGAGGTTGCAGTGAGGTTTTGGCAAAGCTGTGACTTCTTGGGTCTAGAGGCTAGACGCTAGAGGATGAGACATATGGTTGTCTGTGAGAGACCTCAGCTCCTTGTTGCTGGACTTCTCCCTACTGCTGCATGAGTGACCTCACAATATGGCACTGCTTGCCTCCTGAGCAAACAATTCAACAGGCCAAGATGGAAACTGTGACTCTTTTTATTCTCTTACCTCAGAAAACACAAAAGATTAAGGTGCTGTACACTCCTACATGGCCAGCCACGGTTCGAGTCCCAGACCTGGTGGCTTACCTTCTCACTTTCTCTCTCTCTCTCTCTCTCTCTCTCTCTGTGTGTGTGTCTCTGTCTCTCTCTGGTCAAATTCAAGTAAATGAATAAATAAACAAATAATTCTTTTAAAAAAGAAAGAAAAGAGAACACAAATGATCCCATCTACAGTATTCTACTGACAATCCTTGTGGAGGACAGCCATAGGACAAGAATACCAGGAGGTGAAAATTGCTAGAGATATCCCTGGAGGCTGACTACCTCAGCTGCTAAGCTTTTCTTTAGGAAACGTTCTCTTCTCTAAATCCAGTGTGTGACACAGACATCAGTTCAAAGCTCTAATTTAGTTCACCAGGAAGCTGAAGCTGACAACTCTTTTACTGAGAAGAAAGAATCTACAAGTTTATGGACCGCAGTTTTCAGCGAGTATTAGACTTTTTATTTTATTGTTTGTTTTCAACTGAAAAGTCTTCCCAAGTACTTTCAAACCATTGTTCTCAATCAGAGAGCTAAGGCCTGGAGTAGGCTTTCACTCTGTTCTCTGTGAAGCAAAAGGGCCCTGGAAAGGTTGTGAAAGCAGAACTACACAAATCATGCTATATTCTTACCAATGGAAATTCTAACTCACTGAGGCATCATTTCAGTTTTTTCATCTCTTTTATATACCGAAATGCTGAGTAAGATTTCAATTTTTCAAAATGTCATGGCAAGAAAAAAAAAAAAGGTACTGATCTAAATCAAAATTCTACCAAATAAAAAACGTCTTTATACAACACCCCTTACAGATGGTCAAGATATGGTTGGGCTACTTTACATGACAGGAGGCTCTCTTCCTGATGAGAAACAGTAGGAAACCAAAATAATCAGCTCATTGGATCTCCAAGCCAAGGATTTCAAGTGTACCTTGAAAACACTGTAAAACAGGTTGGCCCCTTTTCTGTGTGGTAGTCTAGCTGCCATTTCTTACATTTGTAAATAAGTAATAAATTAACTGAAAATTGCCTCCGTCCCCTGAGGCCATATTCCATTTACCTAGTTTCAAGTCTTTATTGTTTTTTTAAAGATACTGTTTAATTCAAAATTTATCTTCCTTTCCTTTAGTCCAAATAGTGAGATTTTACTAAATGCAAATGCAAATACTTGTTAGATTTCTCAGAGATTGTGAATCTGATTTAACCACTTTCTAGAAATATGAAGCTTAACTGAAGCAAATTCCTTTTCTGCCTTCACATCTATTTCCCCGCAGAAGGATTTAAAAATCAGATTGTAAATCCTAACTGCTACTGCCTTCTATCTGGTTGACAGGTATTCTTTGGATTTACTTGGAGACAGTGATGAGATTACCTAATCCCCAGAGTCCTTTTTTCCCTTTAGCCTAAAGCCTTCCTGGTGTTAATTAGGTGTAAAGAAAGAAAGAAAGTGAGAGAGAGAGGAGGAGAGAGAGAGGGGTGCAGAATTAACTCTTTCAGGAGCAATATTTGTCTTCTTCTCATTAGGTGCCCCACAGCAATAATGATTTAATAACACCCTTCATTATTGGGTTTGCCAGAATACAGCAACCAAAAAAATTTCATTGATCTAATTTTCGACCATAGGACTACCAGGCAATGATTTGAGTTTTCTTGATAATTTGCTCGGTATCATTACTCTTGAGGACTAACTACTTTTGAAAATAGTCTTATGGATTTTTTGTTGTGTTTTCTTTTCTTTTTTTTTTTTCTTTTTTTTTTGAGAGGTTTTTGCTACAGGGCGCATGTACTAGCCAGAAAGACAGAGAGACAGAAAGCGAGAAATCACCACGCCGGGAAGGCGGGAAGGATGGTCACACCACAATCCCTTCTCTTCCAGTCTCCTCTCAGGATTTGGGCAAGCACGCACATGCCTCCGGCATGAGTTTAAACCACCAGGTCCGGGAATCGAATCACAGCCGACTACATGGAGTTCAACGACATAGCCATTACGCTAACTGCTGCTTTCTCTTTTGATGGATAGTTTTTCTCTGACCTTCTTAAATGGTGAGAATGCCTATTGTGTACAGCAGTATTTCCATCTGGTTCTGTGCTCCTTTAAACTGATGCCACATGAGAAGATTTTTGTCTTTCTCTAATGTTCTTTAGCCATCAAAATGGTTAATTTAGAGTTTCTGAAGACTTTTATCAATGCCAATAGATTGCTCTGTCATTGCACACAATAGTAGCAATTTCTGCATTTTTAAAAAAAGTGCAGTGGTATAGAAAGTTTTCAAAATCATGTTGAAATAATATCCTTATTTATAGAATACAAATAGTGTTCTGTAGCTACTGAACCCAGTGATTGGTGCAGAGTCAAGAACAATATAAATACATGCCATCTCTACGTACTTATTCCGTGTTAACTTTCTTCCTGAATTATTCAGGATGAAAAAAGCTAAGGAACTTCACTTTTCAAGGAAGAGAAGAAACAGCCTTGTCAAAGACAGAGTCACTGAGATTAAATCTCACCTCAGGTGTGGATGTTCTGGATTTAAAATGTAAACACTTAAAAACTCATGCTAAAGTACCTTGTTTGTTAAATTTACTGAGCCACACTTTGTGGGAAGTTGGAAAATTAGACTGAAAGAATCTTGAAAACTAGTTTAAGTCTAGGCATGTTTAGGCAAGGTAGGAAAGTAAGAATTAAAATTTGATTCTCACTGCTACTTTGCATATTTCTAATTTCAAAAGTTATTACTAAAGATGGTATTTTTCATTATAATAAAAACCCATCGAATACAATAAACCATTCATTTCTGGGAAAATAAGAGAAATTTCTCTGGATTTCTTTTGTTTGTAACTGAACTTTGAGATTTTGGAAGACTATTTCCATTTTGGGAGAAATGGATGTTAAGAGGTCAAAATGAGTGGTCTTATTCTTCAGGATATAGCTGAATAAAAATGTTTTAAGGGAACCATAGGAAGGAAATGATATCTCCTTTTATAAAAATTAACTAAGCTCAAAAATTTGTTTTAAAGTTTTGCTATTCTATCAAATGGTTTATTACATCATTGCCTCTAGGCATTGTGACCTTGGGGCTAGAGCGAGTCATAGAGGAAAAACACGATGCTCCTCAAGGCAGACCTGTATGGGAAGGTTGCTGGCTTGTGTCCGGAAATCTCTCTGAGGACAAGAGGCATGTGTGTGCCCATGATCTGGACTGGCCAATGGCTGGGGGTGGATTATGGCATCAGGATCTCCTTGGTGGTGCTTTTTCTCTTTGTCTCTCTCACTCATTCTGAATAAATAAATAAACTTCAAAAAGGTATGATGTTGATGAATGAATACACAGAATTGTCAAAAATAATTAAATAGCAATGCTAAGTACTAGACTCCAAATACTCTAATGCTTCGCTTAGCAGTGAGAAGAATGGTGGTACCTTAGGGCTGCACAAAAAATACAATGATCAGACGATTCTAACATATGTACAATGTTTAGAGCACTACATAATACTCAGAATGTTTCTTGTCTGTGTTATCCAGCTTTCAGTGGAACATGATAAAGTTCCTAGTTATGTATTAACTCTATTGTACAGATGACTGAATTAACTCTTCTATACAGATAACAAATCTCCCAGCTTTATCCTGAGATCAAACACCAGAGGCAATTACATTAAAAGTCTGGCCTAGTGATTCATAATTCTGTAAATAAATATCCCAAGGTGGACTCAGAGCCTGTTCCTGTTGCCTCTGACCTGTGGTTTACCCTCAGTACAGCCAAGATGGAAAGACTGGGCACGATATTTCAGAGAGTGCTAACATGAAATAACTCACCACAAATAATATTTTATTGCAATATATTTTTAAGAGTTTTTTGCTATAGGGCATGTGTACTGGCCAGAGAGACAGAAAGAGAGTAAATGAGAAATCACCCCCTGGGGGTATAGTCACACAGTAATTCCTTCTTTTCCATTATTCTCTAGGGATTTGGGGCACACATGCATACATACCTGGCATGAGTTTCAGGCCTCTGGGTTCAAGACTCAAATCATGGTTAGCCATGTGAGAATCCAGCGCCTTAACCACCATGCCATCTCTTGGTCCCATTAGTACAATGTTTTAAAGGAATAAAAAATATGTTGTACCTCATACATACTTGCAAGTTTTACATGTTAGTTTTTAACAAGTGAGGACAAACCAATGCAAACATCTATGATGGGCAAAATATCAAAACTCTTAATAAAGACAGGGTTACAACAGGTCTGCCTGGTCTGTAGGTTCAGTCCCCTCATTGATCTTTATTGGCCAGGCACACACCCATGATCCTGGCTTGCAGGAAGGCACGATGAGATGCCTTGTGAGACCCTCCCTCCCTCCCTCCCTCTTGATCTTTCTCATTCTCTCTCTCACTCACATGAGAAAAAGAAAGAAAATTTTAAATAAAATAAATAAATATTTTTAAAAAGAAAACAAAAAGGATTACTAAGAGTGCCAAGCTGACTTACAGTGGACCACGAGACCAAAGGAAAAAAAATCAGTGATACTGATTTTTTAGTATTACTTTTGATTTTTCAAAATATGATTTAATCTTAACCGTCGAGTTTTTGTAGATACCCCCTTCAATTTCCCATTCAAGGCAAATGCCTCATTCATCTCATTCTAGTCCTGGCTCTCACTCAGGATCCCGTGGGGAAAACCCACCATCTCAGCAGTTCTAAATGGCATTTGCATCCTGTGGAGTTCTTTGGCTTTGTTGGGTTAAGTAAAGAATGTCATCTATCAGCTTTCGAGCTTTTACAACGTTCTCAGTGGTGTTGTCCACTGAGGGAATATTTCCTTTCTTCTCTACTGCTATAAGTGTATGCTTGCTTTTCATGTAGTTTAGTCTTCAGTAGGATTTGAGGAGAGAAAATGTAAATGCATGTGTTTATATGTACTCAGTCAGCCATCTTGAAGAAGAAGCTACAAAGAGACTGAATGCAAAGAGAAAAGAATGGTAAAATAAATTATTCAGATTTAAGTATGCTAGGGAGATGAGGAAGATAGGTGAAAGAGACAGGATAATCTAGTAAGAGACTTTTTTTTTTTTAATGTGGTCATTGTTTACCCTTCAACAATAATGAAAGAATTTGATGTGGGCATATTTTAGAATTTATAAATAGAAGAGTTAAGTAGAAAAAATAGATAAATTGGATCATCTCAATCTAGCTATAAAAAAAAATAATCTAGAAAGGTAGGGAGATAAAATTTTCTTCTTCCATGTCCTCTGAAGACTCCAAAGTATTATATAATAGCTTTATTAGAAGAGAAACATACTAAACAATAGAGAAACTTTCAGAGCATTGCATTAAAAAAAAGTAATTAAATTCGGAAAAAAAAGATGTTGAAGGAAGGACCAGCAGATGGTATGGAGGTTAAAGTGGTTGGATCCCACATGACTCCACAGTTCAAGTCCTGGACCTGGCGGCTTCAAAATCACATTGAGGATGTGTATGTACATGCCCAAAATCCCAAGAGGAAAATGGAGGAGAAAAAACTCCAGCATAGCCATCTCCCCCACCCCCCAACTGGGAGTGATTTCAGACTTTCCCCGTCCCCTTTCTCCAGTGAGCACACATACTCCATAGGAAAAACTAATATGTATATATTCGAAGGCATCCCATGCTGGGTTGTGACAGACATCAAGATCAGTCCTTGTGGTACTGCTTAGCTCTAGTGAAACCTCCCCCTTTGTCCCACTGGCAGTTTAAGTCAGGACACCAGGTAAATACATTATGTCTCAAACACTAAGGTGTTCAAATAAAAATACATTATCTACCATGTATTAGCTGTTTATTTTTTTTTCTTTTGTAATCCACTTTTTATTTTTTATTTATTTATTTTTTTTCAGTGAACAGGAGCTTAAAAGTTCATTCTTAGTGTTGTGCCTAGATACGTGGTACATAGTCAAATTACATTACCCAGTCATTTGAATCTATTCCATATAAACAAAACTTAGAAGTCAGTGGCTTAATTGTAGCTTTTGTCACCACTAAAGACTAAACAAGAAAGTATTTAGTTGAAACTTACATTGCTGAGCAGTTCCTTAGGAGATGCAGACCTGACTGACATGTTGTTTTGTTTTTTTTTTTTCAATTTATTTATTTGCATTCATTCACTGTACATCATTACAGCATACAAAATGAGATTTTCCATATAGAGTACACTGTATATTGTCTCAATCAAGCACATCAACAAACATGTTATTGTCAGCAAATGATCTCCCATTTCTTGTTTCCTGTATGTTTTGCTTTTTTTCCCCCATCCTTGGTTCCCTATCTCTTACCCTCTGCTATCTCCCACTCTCCTCCCACACTGTCTCTGGTATCTATGTTTGCTTTCTACACTGTTTTCCCCCCACATTTTATTTTTTGAGAGATTTTCACTGTAGGGCACGTGCGCTCGCCAGACAAACAGAGAGAGACATAGAGACAGAAAGCGAGAAATCACCCCCCA